>NW_006285483.1:1971576-1972470 GCF_000327345.1 Myotis davidii
TTATTCTTGAGTGACTAGTTGAAACCTCCTCATTTTATATTGTTGAGGGCAATGACTTAAAACTCGGCCCTATCTTGATATTATAGTTCTGGGCATACCATCAAGCCATGTGCTCAGCCAGTCTGACGCAGACAGCTTTATTTTTGTTTGCCTCAGGATGCGGTGATCCCCACCAACGCATTATCTATGTTCTGGAAGGTGAGGCTTAGGGTTTCCTCAGGGAGTTACAAAAAGAAGCACCGTCTTCTTTCTACCCCGTTTCTCACTCTTAGTATCTCTAGTCCCATCACGAATCCTTCATTTTTCAAATTTAACCCCTGTCCCTGGGGTTTGGGAACAGCGGGAATTAAATGGCCTATATGAGCTCCAATCCTGGCTCTGCAACTTCCTAGCCCAGTCCTTACGAAAAGTGACTTAACCTCCCCAAGCATCGGTTCCTTCGTCTGCATATATCGGACATGGCCCATGCAAAGGAGGGCTCTTTGGGGTATAAACGACGTAAATCCTCAGGGCACTGGGCAGGGACTGGCAGAGAAGGCAACCGGTAAATGTTTCCGAGACCACAGTTCTAACCGTCCGAACCAGGTTTAAGTATAATTAAGGAGGCTTTTCACGTTGTAAACGCAGCCGTGGGCGGCAGCCCAATGTGCGGAGACTGCAGGCGAGTGAACAGCGATGGAGGCGGCACAGATCGCGGCCAATGCACCACCGCTTAACGTCGGGAGTCGTTACCTTTGCTGAGCTCGGAGGGTTTCACCTCTAGGAGCTCCTCAGCAGTTTGGAAACCTGCGGACACCATTTTCACGCGCACCGCTGGGGACAGGGGGAAACTAACTAAATCCCGCTGCATTTCAAAGCCGGAGGCCTACGCGCATAGGCGCTCAGACTCGCCGA
>NW_006285483.1:1972643-1976404 GCF_000327345.1 Myotis davidii
TGGTTGGCTGAGTGGGTAGAGCCTCGGCCTGCGGACTGAAGGGTACCGGGTTCAATTCTGGGCAAAGGCATGAACCTTGGTTGCCGGTTTGGTCCCCAGTAGGGGGGGTCATGTAGGAGGCAGCTGATGGATGTTTCTAAAAAGATAGGTGGAGACCGCAGGATGGAGAGCCAGGCCCAGTGGGCCCTACACACCACATTTCCTCACTTGTGCCCACGGGTGAAATCTCAGAGTGGTTCATCAGAATGATCACCCCAGTGGGAGTAACGGGCACACACACTGGGCGGTTACCGGTTGGGGATATGGAATGGACAGATAAGAATTAATCTGGGTACCCGTTATAGGGTGCCAGCCTCTTAGGCTTTCTCGCTTGCTGTCTCCCTCGCTCGTCTCCCTTGCCTTTCCCGCCCTCGCCATCGAGAGGGACTGTGGACTAGCCCGCCACCTGCCTTTCCCGCCCTCGCCATCGCGAGGGATTATGGGCCAGCCCGCCTCCTCCAGAGACCGCGCTGCGTCCAGTCGACCCCCCCGCCCCCACAAGGCTTTCTGCGGGACCAGTTCGGAGCAAGCTGAATTCCGAGTCCGTTAGTCCGTAACGTCCTGCTGGCTTAAGAAGTAGCTGGAAAAGTAAGCGGGTAATATCCCCAGAGTGGGCTGGCGTGGGCTCCCCTTTCTAAGATGCAGTCGTTGGGGTACGCAAGAGCTCCTGTTCGGGAGCAGAGCTGGTAAAAGACAAAGTTCGTGGCCTACTGAGACTGTCCTTGCCTAGGTGAGCGATGATTTCTTTCGGGCCAACCTATGTGGGCCACTTGAGCAAATCCCTTCACGTTTCGAATGCTCGGTACCGGTCCGCTGGAAAAAAAAAACACCCCCCAAAAAACACGGTAGCTCATAGCACCGTTTTTCTTGATGCCAAAATTAAAGCCTCGTACCCTTTTTATTCTACCACGAGCTACTTGCAGTTTGCGAGCCCCCCTTGGGGTGGGGGTGAATTCGAGAAGTGTTTGTCCCCTAGCTGGTAGGGCAGAGAAGTCGGGCAGGACTGGCCAAAATGTTGTTTGTTTGCCGGTCAGTACGTTGCTTAACCTCCAGTCTGACCCACAGCAGGGCACACCAAGGGCATTTCATAAAGTTGTTCACAGGGGGGATTTGTGCTTATGCTTGTAAAGCAACTGGGGTCTTGGGATGGTGTCAACATAGTTAAGGATAGTTCTTGAGTTAGTTTGGTCAAATTCAGTGGGATTGGCAGTGTTTAGAATTTCGTTTCATTGGCATTGGAGAGTTAAGAAACTAGTTAACTCTATCAAGTTTTTTTAAAAAGCCTGTATAATCAGGCTTTCAAACTAGGATCCAAGTTTATGAGGCCAGGCTCCAGGAACTAACAGAACTATAGGATTTATACATAAGGTGCATCTTCCTTCCTGTAGTATCAGGTTTTCTCAAATATGTTTTTTTTTAAAATATATTTTTATTGATTTCAGAGAGGAAGGGAGAGGGAGAGGGAGAGACATCAACGATGATAGAGAATCGTTGATCGGCTGCCTCCTGCATGTCCCCTACTCGGGATCTAGCCCACAACCTGGGCATGTGCTCTTGAGCGGAATCGAACCTGGGACCTTTCAGTCTACAGGCCGACGCTCTATCCACTGAGCCAAACTAGCTAGGACTTTTTTAAAAAAAATTTTTTTTTTAGAGAGAGGGAGAAGAGTTGAGTAATTCAATTGGTAAACCATTTAAAGCATTTTCTATTGAATAAGTATTAATATATTGTAGAGTGAACTGCAAACATAAAAATACATTTTAAGGTAAAGACTTTGAAGAGAGATCCTGTTTGTAACTGGACACTTCATTAGTCTCCCAACGCCTCCTAGGTATATGGTTTTATTTTTCTTTGCAATGGGGGTTACTTGCTGAAAAAGTTTGAGAGGCACAATAATGGATATAAGCTTTGGAGTCATACAAATTTGGTTTTGTTTTTTTTTAATATTTTTATTGATTTTTTACAGAGAGGAAGGGAGAGAGATAGAGAGTTAGAAACATCGATGAGAGAGAAACATCGATCAGCTGCCTCCTGCACACTCCCCACTGGGGATGTGCCCTTAACCGGAATCGAACCTGGGACCCTTCAGTCCGCAGGCCGACGCTCTATCCAGTGAGCCAAACCGGTTTCGGCTACAAATTTGGTTTTTATCACATCTCCGGAAATTACCAACTGTGAGACTTTCAGCTAGTTTACTCAGGTTTCTTACCTGCAAGTAGAAGGTTACTATTTCATGGGGTTGTTGGAAAGATTAAATGAATACATAAGTATTTGGCACAGAAAAGGTATATAATAAATGTTAGTTTCTCCATTTAAAAATGTTCTAATATGTGTATTCAGTTGAATGAAACCTAGCTCATCAAAGTGCTAATGCTGTGAGACTTTTTTTAAAACTGCCTACAGCCCTAACGGGTTTGGCTCAGTGGCTAGAGCATCAGCCTGTGGGCTCAAGGGTCCCAGGTTCGATTCCGGTCAAGGGTATGTACCTTGGTTGCGGGCACATCCCCAGTAGGGGGGTGTGCAGGAGGCAGCTGATTGATGTTTCTCTCTCATCAGTGTTTCTAATTCTCTATCCCTCTCCCTTCCTCTCTGTAAAAAATCAATAAAATATATTTTTAAAAATTAAAATTAAAAAGAAAATTAAAAAGTGCCCACAGCTCTAGCTGGTGTGGCTCAATTGGAACCCTGTGTACCAAAAGCGTTCCTAGTTCAATTCCTGGTCAGGGCACCTGCCCAGGTTGCAGGCTCAATCCTCCTTGGGGGGTGGAGGGTGTGTGTGCAGGAATCAGCTGATCAATTTTTTTTCTCTCTCAAATCAGTATTTCTCTTTCTCTCTCCCTCTGAAAAATCAATAAAAACATTTTAAAAATAAAATAATCTCAGAGGGAAGGCAGGGGAGGGTAGGTGGGTGGGAAGTAATCAACCAAAGACCTTGTATGCATATATGCATAACCCATGGATCCAGGCAGTGGGGTGGTGAGGGCCTGGGGTAAGGGTGGGGTGGGCTGGAGGGGATTGATGTGGGGGAGGGGACATAGGCAATACTTTCAACAATATAGATTTTTTTTAAAAGAAAGAAAAAAATGTAAAGTGCCAAAGAAAAGTTGTTTTACATATGTGATGTGATTTGATTTGAAAAAACTCTGGCCTTGGCCTGTGTGGCTCAGCTGGGCATAATCTGGTGCACTGGAAGGTTGCTGGTTCGTTTCCTGGTCAGGACCCATGCCTGAGTTGAGGGCTTGATCTCCTGGGTATTGATAACATGTATTTTATAAAAAACTCTGAATCTCTTTTTCCCTCTCCCTTTGTGTGTGTGTGTGTGTCTCTCTCTCTCATTAGAATTTTTGACTCTAGACAGGTGAGGAAGCCCATGCCTGGCACTGAAGAAGCTGGTGGGGAGATGCAGGTCCAGTAGATCGCTTCCCCAGGGGGCTATGGAATGGGGGAGCAGCCTTGAGTCATTGTGTCTGCATAGCACAAAATGCCAGCATAGTAACGACTGGGCAGTTTTCTCTCATGTAAAGAAGTCTGGATTATCTGTGATTAGGGAGGGCCCTGTTGCCATCTTTCTGCTCCATCGCCCTCCTGTGGCTTCCAGTCTCCAGGTGACACCTGGGTGGGTGTGACCATCACATGTGCATTTGTGGATGTGAAAATCATTGAAAATGATGACAGGGATGTAGTGGTACCAGCAGTGAGGGGGGATAAAATATTCAATGAA
>NW_006285483.1:1980760-1981112 GCF_000327345.1 Myotis davidii
GGGGGTGGTGAGGGCTTGGGGTAAGGGTGGGTGGGCTGGAGGGGATTGATGTGGGGGAGGGGACATAGGCAATACTTTCAACAATATAGATTTTTTTTAAAAGAAAGAAAAAAATGTAAAGTGCCAAAGAAAAGTTGTTTTACATATGTGATGTGATTTGATTTGAAAAAACTCTGGCCTTGGCCTGTGTGGCTCAGCTGGGCATAATCTGGTGCACTGGAAGGTTGCTGGTTCGTTTCCTGGTCAGGACCCATGCCTGAGTTGAGGGCTTGATCTCCTGGGTTGGGGTGTGCAGGAGGCAGCTGATACATGTTTCGCTCTCACATTCATCGATGCTTCTCTTTCTCTTTCC
>NW_006285483.1:1981485-2008912 GCF_000327345.1 Myotis davidii
TGTGTGTGTCTCTCTCTCATAAAATTGATAAAATATTTTTTTTAAAAAAAAACTCTTAATCAAGCCGAAACCGGTTTGGCTCAGTGAATAGAGCGTCGGCCTGCGAACTGAAGGGTCCCAGGTTCGATTCCGGTCAAGGGCATGTGCCTGGGTTGTGGGCACATCCCCGGTGGGAGATGTGCAGGAGGCAGCTGGATCGATGTTTCTAACTCTCTAATCTCTCTCCCTTCCTCTCTGTAAAAAATCAATAAAATATATTTTTTTAAAAAACTCTTAATCAAGCACAGCGCCGTGGCTCAGTGGTTGAGCTTTGACCTATGATCCAGGAGGTCATGGTTCGATTCCTGGTCAGGGCACATATAGGATGCAACTGATGGATGTTTCTCTCTCCCTAAAATCAATAAACACATCCTCGGGTGAGGATAAAAAAAAATTTACAATGATAAGTGAAAAAAAAACATTAAAATTCTCCACACAAACAAGGTATACAAGGATTTTTTGTTATTTTTGTTGTTGTTAAACAGTGAGAGTAAAATAACTTTTCTGGAATATAAAAATAAGAGCTGACCGCAGCTGGTGTGGCTCAGTGGTTGAGCATCAACCTATGTACCAGGACCTAGTCACAGTTTCATTCCTGATTAGGGCACATGCCTGGTTTCAGGCTCGATCCCCAGTGAGGGGCATGTAGGAGTTATTAGCCCATCGATGATTCTCATTGTTAAAGTTTTTATCTCTCTCTTCCTCTCTGAAATCAATAAAATATATTTTTTTAAAATCTTTGGAAAATAGGGTGATTCTGGTGTGAATCTTGTAGAGACAAAGAACAGGTAAACTTGGAAACTCCAATTCTAATTTACAATGAAAGCCGGAAGGAGAGGGTTGAGAAGGCTGATTATATATATCTATAGCTATATCTACATCTACATCTATATCTATATCTATATCTATATATATACCATTGCCTAAGATAGGATATCCTCTTTTCGAATTGTATTATGATTTTAAGAGGGCGCAGGAGTTTCTTGTAGGACGGATTCTCTGGTAGTCTTGTTCTGGATTTCATAGGCACCTGTGACAAACCAAAAGGTTGACCCTGGCAGTGCTGAGATCCTAAAGGTTTAAGGATGTGTCAAAACACCACTTACTCTTGCTCCGGAGGGAAGACACTCTTATCATGAAGGTGGATTTCCAACTGTGAGGGCCATGATCACACTCCCACTGCGGGGAGCTCTTTGACTGTTCCAAATGTGAGAGTGTAGGAGGGGTTGTCGTGTGAGCTTTTCCCTAGTTTTCTCGGTTTAAAATTAGAATTAGTGTTTGTGCAACTGGTCTTTCAAGTAAGGGTGATCGTTTGCCACATATGTGAAAGAGCATGTTTTGTACATGTCCTTGGAACTTCGAACTGACTACCTATTTTTAGCAATACTTGGACTGGATTTTTAAATGTAGTTTTGCAAAATTTCATCTTTTCTTTCAAATTTCATCTTTTTAGACTTGCTTTCTCAGTTAAGTACAGAACACCTTGATAGCCTGAACCAGGCATCACGGTGATGTCATTAGCTCCAAGCCCTTGAAGGAAAGAACAAATTCATATCGTTTATCTTTAAATCTGCCGAGTGTCTTTACCTTTGTTTTATTTGAACAGCACCACCGACTATACCAGGAAAAGGACTCGGTGAGATCATCAAAAGGGGTGTGGGATATGTAAATAAGCGCAGTGACTGCTGGTCATGCTTACAACAGACATATATTTCCTAAGATCTTGAAGTATCCAGATATACAAATTATTGCCGGATGGTAACTGTAGTTTGAAAACTCTGCTGCAGAACTCAGAGGGTCAGTAGGATGCATGAGAAAAGTGATCCTATCTTGAAAGTGATTTGAATCTGAGGAGTAAGTGCCAGGCAACCCTGCCAACTCATACTTACCTGGCAGGGGAGATACCATGATCACGAAGGTGGTTTTCCCAGGGCGAGGCTTATCCATTGCACTCCGGATGTGCTGACCCCTGCGATTTCCCCAAATGTGGGAAACTCGACTGCATAATTTGTGGTAGTGGGGGACTGCGTTCGCGCTCTCCCCTGACTCAAGGAGGTTGGGAAAAAAAGATCTTGAGATTTGTCTTGTGCCTCAGAGCACTTTGTCATTGCAGAAAGTTACCATAGAATTAAACTAGATTTATAAGTAGTTATGAAGGCCAGAACTGAAGTTATAGGGCTACCTTCCTTTTATATAAATCTTTGTTTTGTTTTCTCCTTTTTTTTCTCTTAATCTTTGTTGAAAGTATTGCATAGAATCTATGCCATAGGTCCTCCTTTTTCCCCATTAACCTCTTCCAGCCTGCTCCCTTTCCCCCCACCAGGCTCTCATCATCCCATTGTCTGTCCCTGGGTTATGCATATATGCATACAAGTTCTTTGATCTCTTCCCACCTACCCTCCCCTGCCTTCCCCGTGAGGTTCAACAGTCTCTTTGTTGAAAGTATTACATATGTCCCCCTTTTTCCCCCCATCCACCCCCCTCCAGCCCGCTACTGCCCCCTGCCCCAGGCCTACCTTTCTTATAGAGGAAAATTTGCCCCCTTACTTGTTTTGCTGTTTCAAGAGTCTTAAGTCCTGACCCACAACTCAGTGAGATTGGTTGCTTAGAGTGTTGTCCTGATATGCTATGAACATATCAATAACTGGAACAGCACATTTATGTTTCTCATTGATGTTTCTCAACTCAAAATTTTTTAAAGTAGCCGAAACCGGTTTGGCTCAGTGGATGGAGCGTCTGCTTGTGGACTGAGGGGTCCCAGGTTCAATTCCGGTCATGGGCATGTACATGGGTTGCGGGCACATCCCCAGTGGGGAGTGTGCAGGAGGCAGCTGATCGATGTTTCTCTCCCATCGATGTTTCTAACTATCTCTCTCCCTTCCTCTCTGTAAAAAATCAATAAAATATATTTAAAAAATATTTTAAAATAGACTACATTTATATGTTCTTTGTTTGTTGTCCCTTTCTCCACTTTCACAGCCAGCAATTTAGCAACTTCTCTAGGCTGTTATCATTCTGTCCTGTCCTTACATCTGTTTGTCTGGCCTGCCTGCTTCCCTCTTCCATTCTATTAGGACCCTGTGGTTACATTAGGTCCACCTGGATAATTCAGAGTACTCTTCCTTCTCAAATCCTTAATCGCATCTGCAAAGTCTCTTTTGTCACAAAGTACGGCAATAATAGTCACAGGTTCCAGTGATTAGGACTTAGATATTTCTGGTGGGCCATTGCTCAGCCTACCCTATCAACAAAACCCAAAGGCAGGTTTGTCTGGAGCGACAGAGTTATGACACTGAAAGGTGCTTGGACTATGTAAATAAGCACAGGGTCTTGTTCACATTGTACATACATTTGTGATTTTTGCAAATATTACAGTATCCAAAATGTTATTGTCTGGCTTTTACTGAGATTTGGAGAAGTCTTTATTTTGTAAGCGATGGTATAGGAATAGCATGAAGAGTGTGACTGTATGTGTTTAGTTTTGGAATCTCCAGCAACTCATACTTACCTGGCAGGGGAAATACCATGGTCATGAAGGTGGTTTTCCCGCGGTGAGGCTCACTCATTGTATTCCAGGTGTGCTGACCTCTGTGATTTCCTCAAATGTGAAAAATTCACCTGCATAATTTGTGGTAGCGTGGGGCTCCGTTTCTGCTTTCCCCTGTTTTCTATGTTCACCAGTAGTGTATTCTGGTGTGAGCAAGGGTTACTGCATGCATGTTGATTCACATATACCAAATTGTCTAGCAGAGTAGGGTGTAATTATTCTGTTGACCAGTCACTGAGCGACACTGGCCAGGCTGCATTTTTTTTTTATTTTTATTTTTTATTATTGGTTTTGAAAGAGGGAAAAAGGGAAGGAGGAAGAGAGAACATCTGCAGTTCCATTCATTGGTTAACTTTTTTTTTAAATATATTTTATTGATTTTTTACAGAGAGGAAGGGAGAGGGATAGAGAGTTGGAAACATCGATGAGAGAGAAACATCGATCAGTTGCCTCCTGCACACTCCCCACTGGGTATGTGCCCGCAACCAAAGTACATGCCCTTGACTGGAATCAAACCCGGGACCCTTGAGTCTGCAGGCCGACACTCTATCCACTGAGCCAAACCGGTCAGGGCCATTGGTTAATTCTTATAAGTGCCCTAACTGGGGATTGAACCCACAACCTTAGTGTATGGGGACTATGCTCTAACCAACTAATTGACAAGGCTCATGTACAAGTTTTTGTGTGGACAAACGTTTTCATATTTCTTGGGTATGTGGCTAGCAGTGGAATTGCTGGGTCATAGAGTAACTCTATGTTTAACTTTTTGAGAAACTGCCTGTTTTCCAAGTGGTTGCACCATTTTACATTCCTACCGTAGTGTATAAGGGTTCCGGTTTTTTAATATATTTTATTGATTTTTTTACAGAGAGAAAGGGAGAGGGAGAGGGATAGAGAAATGGGAACATCGATGAGAGAGAAACATCGATCAGCTGCTCCTGCACACTCCCCACTGGGGATGTGCACACAACCAAGTTACATGCCCTTGACTGGAATCGAACCTGGGACCTCTCAGTCTGCAGGCCGACGCTTTATCCACTGAGCCAAACTGGTCAGGGCGTGTTCCGGTTTTTTGACATCCTCCCAACATTTGTATTATCTGTCATTTTAATTCTAGCCATCCCACTGGGTGTGAAGTAATATCTCGTGGTGGTTTTGATTTGCATTTCCCTAATGAGTAATGGTGCTAACCATCTTTTCATTGGCTATTTGTATATTTTCTTTGAAGAAAAATATACTTAGGTCTTTTGCCCATTTTTAAATATCAAATTGGGTTGTCATTTTATTGAGGTGTAATCATTCTTTATGTATTCTAGATGCAGATTCCTTATTAGCTATATATACGACTTACAAATATTTTCTCATTCTGTGGATTGTCATTGTCCTTTGAAGAACAAACGTTTGTAATTTTGGTTAAGTCTTTTATCTAGGTTTTTCTTTGTCACTTGTGTTTTTGATGTCAGATATTAGAAACCATTTCCTGTGTTAACCGATTTGGCTCAGTGAATAGAGCACTGATCTGAAGACTGAAGCGTCTTGGGTTTGATTCAGGTCAAGGGCATGTACCTTGGTTGCAGTTCGATCCCCAATAGGGGGCGTGCAAGAGGCAGCTGATCAATGTTTCTCTCTCATTGATGCTTCTGACTGTTACCTCTCTTCCTCTCTGTAAAATCAATAAAAATATATTACAAAAAGAAACCGTTTCCTAAAGTCATGAAAATGTATTCTTGTATTTTCTTTAATATATATATATTATATATTTTCTTTAATATATATATATAATATATATATTGATTTCAGAGAAGAGAGAGGGTGAGAGATAGAAACATCAATGATGAGAGAAACCTGTGACCTCCTGGTTCATAGGTTGACGCTCAACCACTGTGCCATGCTGGCCAGGCTATGCTGCTATTTTTAAAAATCTAAAAACAGATATTTTGGGAAGTGGAGGGGAAAGAATATGCAAAATATGGTGACTACTATGGAGTTTAAATGGGAAAATTCCAGGTCATACAACTGTGACTGCAAAGAGATCACAAAATAGCTTTCTGGCCCTGGCTGGTGTTCCTCAGTGGAACACCACTGAGCATAGTCCCTTGCACCAAAGAAGGGTCAAGGGTTCAATTCCTGGTCAAGGGCATGTACTTGGATTGCAGGTTCAATCCCTGGCCCCTGTATGGGCGCATGTGGGAGGCAACCAATCGATGTGCCTCTCCTACATCAATGTTTCTTTCTCTCCCCTGTTTCCCTCCCTCCCTCTCTTGTTCTCTTTCACTCCCTCTAAAAGAAATCAATGGAAAATATCCTCCAGTGAGGATTAACAACAAAAAATAGCTTTCTGAGTTTGCAGCTCATTCACTGACCCTTCCAAAGGCTAGTTTATTGTAGCAGACGTTGGTATTTGGACTTGCTTTTGGTTATGGTCTATTGAAAGTCTAGTCCAGAAGATGCTCTGCCATTCCCACTCCCAGCAGTGTTTAGTTACAGTAAGTCTGACATTCCTTTGGAGTCTACTGTTGGCTGTTTATATTAAAGGGATGGCAAGCCTTTTAGTGAACCAGCAGCCGAGATTGGAAGCATGCTGTTTGAATATTATTTATAGATCTCTGCTGGGCTGAGACAAAGGTGTGAGATTTAACATTCGGAAGTGAGCTATAGAAAGGCCTAGTTGAATTCATACCAAAGTTGGCATCAGAAAAGTGGGTGCATATTTATTTATTTATTTATCTATTGATTGATTGATTTTTGAGGAAGGAAGCATGCCAATTGAGAAAAACACTAGTCAAGGACTGGCCTTTGAAGGATTGTCCCAATTAGAGCGAGAGAGGAGAAGGAAGCCCTTGAAAGAAGCCGGGGAAAGAGCAGAGGTTTGCATGTAGTTAGGTGTTCCAAGAAAAGGCCACTGCTGATGGTGCTGAGGGGTTGCAGAGTATGTGCACTTTCATGATCGTTAGTCACTTGTGACCTTTGGAAAAACCCAGTAATTTTTCTGCAGTTGGTAGAGCAGGGAGAAATGGAAAGAAAGAAAGCATAATATGTGAACTCTGAATTTCAGTCCAGATCTTGGATTCCAAAACTCTCTCTTTGCGATACACCACTCGCAGGCGGCCATGGCATTCTCGACTGGATGCCCTGCTCCTCCCTTCTTAGGCGGAAGCGGTACGAGGCTGGCGTGGACAGTTGGTCTCCAGGGACCCGTGAAGCCGGCTCGCGACTACAACGGCTTCATGTCCGTTTGCTCAAGGGACCCCACCCGGGGAGATCCGAAGACCTCTGGCTACAGCGAAAGTTGGGAGAGGGGAGACTTGGGTCGGGAAAATAGCCTGGGAGACGCCACTTAAATCGGGCGACTGGGAGAAGGAACCCATCTTCCAGTCCTTCGCGATAGTGCGCAGCTGCCGACCCCCCACCCCCGAGGTGCGCGTGACGTAACGCCGGGAGGCGGAGTATGTAGATTACAGATTTAGGGCTATTGGGAACCGTGTTCCCTTGGAATATAGGCATTATATTCCGCTGTTACCAATACTAAGATATAGTACGAAAATATGAGTTTATAGTCGCTATATGTAGATGAAGGCCGATTAGAGTGGTTGCAGGAGTGACCCGAAGCGTACAGTGGTGTGCGCGGCAGCAGGAAGTGCCGGGGACAAGCCCAACTCATACTTACCTGGCAGGGGAGATACCATGATCACGAAGGTGGTTTTCCCAGGGCGAGGCTTATCCATTGCACTCCGGATGTGCTGACCCCTGCGATTTCCCCAAATGTGGGAAACTCGACTGCATAATTTGTGGTAGTGGGGGACTGCGTTCGCGCTCTCCCCTGGTGTTGTGTGTGAATGATAGACGTCTGATAGGGCTTTTCCTTTTTTTCTTTAGGCTACAGCGAGTGTGTTTTGTGACATTTTTTCCTATGGCTTATGATTTACAGCTTATATAGACAAGGCTAAGAAACGAAAGGTTAATTTTATTAACTGGTTCTGGTTAAGGGAGAGAGAAAAACATTAAAGAGCCAGTGTTTGTTGGAATAGAACCTGAATTGGCAGGGTAGCAGTGATCTGAAAGATTTGTAGGTGTGCCAGTGTTATCCTTACCCGGGTGTGCAGGAGCTCTTCAAATAATTATTGTGCTGAGGGGCTGTGTTGTTATTCTATATTGGCTTATTTGTGGTCTTTGACTTGGTCACTGTGGTTGGTTGGTTTATTCTGGGGCACAAGCAACTACAGTAATAAGTACTGATAATGTCTTCATTCCTGGAGGGTAAATTAAAACAATGACAACTAAAAGATGGTAAAAATCAGTTTGAAGCTATGTCTATCTGATGCTAAACCCTATCTTCAAACTTTAAATACTATGCAAAATAGCCTTCGGATTTGGTCCCCTCATTCTGAAGAAAAATATAGTCTGATATTATTGAAAGTCTGTAAATCTGTAACCTGTATCTCACAATCAGTAACACCATTTTAATGTACTTTCTTCTAGTAATTTTCCTTAAGGACACATATTTTTACAAAATTGCAGTCATCGTATACATATCATTTCATCTCCTTTTTTCCTGTTAACCTCATAAAAAAAATTTCATGTTGTTTTTTATATTACTATTATCTTGGGTGAATAATCCACTTCTCTGTTACTTTGATATCTAGAGTTTGAGAGTGATTTTAGTTTGTTTTTTGGGTTTTTTTGCAATTATAGGTAAATCTGTGATTGATACCCTTGTGTGTAGGACATTGTCTTTCTCTAGAATTACTTCCTTTAGGCCAAATAAAAGAAATTTCTAAGTCAAAAGGTGTGAACATATTTTGGCACTAGATGTATATAATTATGGTTACATTTTTTAATTTTATTATAAGTAATAAAGTCATGTTATAGAATATTTATGAGGGGGGAACATTAGTCCATAGTTCTTATTGACACTAACAAAATTATGTTAGTTTGCATTTTGGTATATTTCCTTTAAGTTTCTCAAACTTTGCTTTTTTAGAAACAGTTTAAATCAGAGTAATACCATTATAATCACTAGTATACATTCAATTTCATATGCTGCTCTTTTTTGCATACAGTACTATACAATTTAGTCTTTCTTGTCATTCTTTTTCTTTATTTTTTGAATATGTTTTTATTGATTTTAGAAAGAGAGGAAGGGAGAGAGAAAAACATCTGCCTTGGTTGCCTCCTGCAGGCCCCTTCCTGGGGATCCAACCCGCAACCTAGCATGTGCTCTGACATGGAATCCAACCAGCGACCTTTTAGTGCACAGAATGATGCCCAACCGATTGAGCCACACTGGCCAGGGCTTCCCTCTCATTCTTAACTTGAAATTCTTTTTACAATTAAGTATGGATCATGCATTAAAAAAAAGAATCTAGACTTTGAAAGATTAAAGGAATCAGGGTAAGTAGTTTCTTAAAAATTTTTAAATAATTATATGTCACCTCTACTCACCCCAGTAATTTAAGGCACTTAAGATGCCTGACATCTATAATAATAAAAGCGTAATATGCTAATTAGACCAGACAGCCGAATGACCTTTTGGACACAGCCAGGGCTGCTGGGGCCAAGGCAAGCCGTCGTGGCTGCGAGGGCCGAACCACTTGCATGAATTTTGTGCATCAGGCCCCTAGTATTAAAATAATAGGGGAAACAACTAGAAGTTACCCTAAAAATCATTAATTATAATTTTTATTTTTTTATTCATTGATATGTGAGAGAAACATCAACTTGCTCCTCCATCCATGCATGCACTCATTGCCTGCCCCTGTATGCATCTCAGCAAGGGATTGAACCCACAGCCCTGGCCCATTGGGATTTCACTCCAACCAACTGAGCTATCCAGCTGGGACCACTTTTTAATTAATTTATTTTTGTTACTGTTGTTAATTCTCACCCAAGGATATTTTTCCATTGATTTTTAGGGAGAGCAGGAGAGAGAGGGAAAGATAGAAAAACATCAATGTAAGAGAAATACATCGATGGATTGCCTCCTGCACGAGCCCCGACCAAGGCTGGGGTCAGGGAGGAGCCTGCAACCGAGGTATGTGCCCTTGACTGGAATCCGACCCCGGACCCTTTAGTTTGCAGGCCGATGCTCTATCCACTGAGCCAACAGGCTAGGGCTGGAGTCATTATTAATTATTCACAAATAGGTGTCACATCTAAAAGTCTGCTCATTGCAGTGATAGATACATGTAGATATGATGGCAGTAAACTGGAAGCAGCAGAACATTGATCATATAAATTATGACAATATATAGCAAAGGAATGAAAAAATGTTACAAACAGGTATGAAGTATAATCCTGGTAATATATAAAGAATTGGAATTGCCGAAACCGGTTTGGCTCAGTGGATAGAGTGTCAGCCTGCGGACTGAAAGGTCCCAGGTTCGATTCTGGTCAAGGGCATGAATTGCCGAACGGTTTGGCTCAGTGGATAGAGTGTCAGCCTGCGGACTGAAAGGTCCCAGGTTCGATTCTGGTCAAGGGCATGTACTTGCGTTTCGGGCACATCCCCAGTAGGAGATGTGCAGGAGGCAGCTGATCGATGTTTCTCTCTCATTGATGTTTCTAACTATCTCTCTCCCTTCCTCTCTGTAAAATATCAATAAAATATATTTTTAAAAAAAGAATTGGAATTACCATTTATAATATCAAAATATTAACAGTAGTCATTTCTTACTGGGATTGTGATTTATTTTAATTTTTAAAAGCCACTTTTGTCTTTTCCTAATTATCTGCATGGGAAATTTATCACTATTGTAATAATCAAAAATAACATACAAGAAAAAGAAAGGAAAATACCATCCAAAATAAACAAAACAAAGCTTTTTTAAAAAATTATGTGCCTAGGCCAGGTAGGTGTTGCTCAGTGGTTGAGCATCTACCTATAAACCAGGAGGTCATGGATTCAATTCCTGCAACCGGGGCACATGCCCAGGTTGCAGGCTGGATCCCCAGAAGGGGGGTGCAGGAGGCAGCCAATCAATGATTCACATTATTGATGTTTCTATTTCTCTTTCCATCTCCCTTCCTCTCTGAAATCATTTTTTAAAAAAAAGCAAGAAAAAACATTTAAAAAGTATGTGGCTAAGAGGGAAATAGCCTGAAGGGTTACAGAATATGCCACCCCAAAGTATGCCATTTTGGTATAAGGATTATTTTGAGCTAAAAGCATTTGAAAAATACCAGACATACGAAGAAGGTTCTTGACCAATCTCTTTCTTCCTGAAAGCAGGAGATAAAGCTCCATGTAAAAGATACTTTCTGATCTACCTTTAGCGTCCCTATATATGTTACTTTTTCACTATTGCCTTTCTTTGTTCAACCTAATATAAAATTATTTAGGTGTTGCCACTTATTTGGGTCTTCATTTTTTCATGAGGGCGCCTGTGTCAGGTACACTTGGGTTAAATAAGTGTGAGTGCTTTTATACTGTTAAGCTGTATCTGCCAATTTTATTCTTAGGCTCAGCCAGAGACCCTAACAGATAGAGGTAGTGTTGCCTCTACAAACACCGCCAAAACCTTTGATGCTCAGTTGCTGCAGAGTTGTTTTGCCCAGAAGGTCTAGCCAAAAGGGCAGAAAAGAAAATAGGTGTCATCTATTTTCGTTCTCTAAAAAGAAGGGGGGAAACATTCATTTTCTTACCAAATCCAGGCTGAATGCTGCTTTCCTTTATGCTGAGGGCCGCATACTAGTCACGGTGAAGCCCGCTTCGGGTCCCCCGTCTACACAGGGCACCTGCCCAAGGAGTAGAATGGCCCGGGTGGGGTGACGGTCCTTGAGGCTGCCTGCTACACACATTCTCATTCAGTTCTCACAGAAGCCTTGGTAGGTGGGCGGGCATATTACTCCCTCTTTACAATCTGGGGAAACGGAGACATAGAGACAGGTTATGATCTAGGCCGGGAATGCAGGCGCAACTCAGCTCCGGCATAACCACTGCGCTGCCTTCCCCTCTGCGGGCCTGGAACCTCTACCTCCCAAACTGCCCTGCCCTGCAGCGCAGACGGCACACTCGTTATAACAGATCCTCGCCAGGACCTGGGCCCGGAAAGGCGAGAACTGAACACTATCTCCAGCGACGATTGTCTTCCGGACCGTCGCCGGGCCAAAATAGAGCGGACGGATCTGCTTCAAGTGTCAGAGTGACGTAGAGTGACGAGAGGCGGGGATATGGAGATGAGCAGCGCGGTGACTGCTGGTTCGAGTGTATTTACGGGACAAAAATTTCCTCTGGGTACCCAAAAGAGTGTATCTTAGTCTCTGTCATATAAATAACACTGCAGTTTAGAACCGAAGGGCAAAAGGACTCTCAACATAATTAACCATGACTTTAAAGTGTGTTGAAGATGATGGTGACGTGCCAGGGAACGTGGACAACTCATACTTACCTGGCAGGGGAGATACCATGATCACGAAGGTGGTTTTCCCAGGGCGAGGCTTATCCATTGCACTCCGGATGTGCTGACCCCTGCGATTTCCCCAAATGTGGGAAACTCGACTGCATAATTTGTGGTAGTGGGGGACTGCGTTCGCGCTCTCCCCTGATAACTTGGTTCTGTAAAGATAGAATTTTGCATTTATAGTATTCTTGAAAGTAGCTTTCCTTTGTCTTAGTTAAGTTGGGTGCGAACAGTTATGTGGCTCTCTAAAAGGCTCCTTTTTTGTTCGTGGTTATAACTTGTGGTATTTTGGCTCACTACTCTTAGGTTTTTGTTATAATAGGAACCTTTTCTTACTGATTTGAGAGAGGAAAACATGGATCCAGTTGGTTGGTTTCTGCATGTGTCGCAAAGGAAGATTCCCAACCTAGTTACCTTGCCAGGTCCCTAGTTAAGTTTTCACTTTAGTTGTGGAATAACGGTTATATAGAAGGGAAACTATTGAGTCTAAAGTAGTGAAATGTATTTGTAGCTGAAACGCCCTGTGAAAACTGCCAGGTGTTGGTGAAGATCTGAAAAAATTGGAATTTCTGTGCACTGCTGGTGGGAATACAAAATGGAATGACCACATAGAATATGTATGGCAGTGCCTCTAAAAAATTAAATATGCAGTTTCCATATGATCCATCATGGATATAGACACAAAATAATTGAAAATGGATCTGAAGAGGTATTTGTACATCCCTGTTCCTAGCTAGCAGCATTATTCACAATAGCCAAAGGTGGAATCAACACAACTGTCCATCAGTGGAGGCATAGATAAACAATATGGGGGTGTGTATGTGTATCCATATACACACACGTAATGGAATATTATTCAGCCTTATAAAGGACATTCTGACATGCTACAACATGAATGAACTTTGAGGGTGTAGTGAAGTCATCCAGTCACAAAAGGACAAATGCTGTATGTTGCCATGTTTCCACTTATGTGAGGTACCAGGAATAGTCAACTTTATAAAGACAGAAAGTAGAATGGTTGTTGCCCAGGGCTGGGAGGAGAAAATGGGGAGTTAGTGTTTCATGGGTATGGAATTCCAGTTTGGGAAAATGAAAAAAAGTGTTGGAGGTCGATGGTTGCACAGCAGTGTTTATATACTCAATGCCAGTGAACTGAACACTGAAAAATGTTTAAAATGGTACATTTTATGTTGTATATATTTTATGTCAATAAAATAAGCAATAAAAGATTAAGCAGCAGTGTCACATGCAGGTGAACATTCCAGAATGACAGAGCCTGAAAATACAAGTTGGGTTTGTCCAGTTGTAAGAAGACAGTGGGGACTTCTTTCAGCAACCCAATGTCAGGAGTATGGGGAAGAACAAACACCACATTAACAGGCCCTCAGTGCCGGTGGCAACCCAGCTGAATGGAGTGGAGGATATGGTTACCCTAGACTGCCCTTTCAAGAAGACATATAGCCCTGACCGGTTTGGCTCAGTGGATGGAGCGTCGAGCTGCGGACTCAGGGGTCCCAGGTTCGATTCTGGTCAGGGGCATGTACCTTGGTTGTGGGCACATCCCCAGTGGGGAGTGTGCAGGAGGCGGCTGATCAATGTCTCTCTCTCATCGATGTTTCTAACTATCTCTCTCCCTTCCTCTCTGTAAAAGATCAATAAAATATATTTTAAAAAATGGTGAAAGATTCCAAGTTACTTGCTTGCATTTCTGATCCAGTTAGAATAAACATGTTCCTTTCTTTTGAAACAGGATGTCTCGGGCAGTTCAGCTTCCAGTTCCCTGTCCTGTTCGGCTTGGTTCCTTAAAAGGTGACTCCTTGGAAGCTCAGCTTCATGAATATGTTAGAGAAGGGAGTTACCTAAAAGTGAAGAAGATTCTTAAGAAAGGTAGGCACTGTGTTGAAATAGCAGATGCAACTGGGTCCACATTTCTGATAGTGTTGGAAGGAAAAACAGGTCATTCCTAAAAACTGAATTCTTGGGGAAATCAGATGAGATGTTCCCTACCAATGCAGTCATATTGTTTAATAGAGGTCTTATGCTAGGGAACTATTGATCCTGGCTTTTTAGCTATACTTCTCTGTATCATATTTTTAGTGGTTACTCTAGTGAGTATCATAATGTATCTTTAATTTTTCACAGTCTACTTAATATTGTGCCACTTCACAGAATACAAATTTCAACCATACAGGCTCATTTCTCCCCTTCCCCATCCTTTATTATAAAGATTCCATACGTGTTATATTTGTATGAATTTTGAACCCCATAATATAACTTTATAATTTTCGATTTAAAAAATCATATATACTTTAAAGAAATTAGCCCTGGCCAGTTTGGCTCAGTGGATAGAGCCTCTGCCTGCAGACTGCAGGGTCCTGGGTTCAATTCTGGTCAAGGGCACATGCCTGGATTGCAAGCTCGATCCCTGGTTGGAGGCATGCAGGAGGCAGCCGATCAATGATTCTCTCTCATCATTGGTGTTTCTAATTAAAGAATGACATTATAACAAACACATTAAAATTGTTTATTCTATATTAGGTTACCCCTCAATCCCCAAGAACAAAAGCAGGGTGAATTCTCTTTCCTAAATGTGTTCCTGTCCTCCGAATTATTTATATAAAAAAATGCCATCCAAACATTTTATGAGATCAAACACATCATAATTTCTGCATGACAAAATGGATATATGACATTCTCTCCCCACCTTCTGGAAATCCACTCATATTTATGTCAGACTTTTGGGTATTGTCCCACAATCCTCAAAGCTCTGTTAAGAATTTTCTCCTATTGTCAAGTTGATGCCTCTTCCTCTGTCGTATCTAATCTGCTCTTAACCTTACCCAGGTTCAGTAATTTGCTAGAGTGACATTTTTTAAAAAAAGAAATTAAGTGGTTTGATTATGGCGGTCTAGGGGTGATTTTCTTTATATTTTTTCTCCGTGGGTTTCTTACCTTGAATATGCAAATTAATCTTTTACAAATTTGGGAACCTTTCTGTCATTATTTCTTCAGACACTCTTTCTGTTCCATTCTCTCCCCACCTTCTGGAAATCCACTCATATTTATGTCAGACTTTTGGGTATTGTCTCTGGAAATCCACTTATATTTATGTCAGACTTTTGGGTATTGTCCCACATACCTCACAGCTATGTTAAGTATTTTCTCCTATTGTCAATTTGATGCCTCTTCCTTTGTCGTATCTAATCTGCTCTTAACCTTCCTTACCCAGGTTCAGTAATTTGCTAGAGTGACTCACAGAATTCAAGGAGACATTTTACTTACCATTACTGGTTCATTATAAAGGATACAAGTCTCCATGTCCTATTCGGATACACCACCACCTCAGTGCTTCATGTGTTCACCAGTCTGGAAGCTCTCTGAGCCTCATTGCTTAGGGGCTTTTATGGAGGCTGCATTGCCTGAGCAGGGTTGATTAAATCACTGGCCATTGGTGATTCCACTCAATCTCCAGTCCCTCTTCCCTGCCAAAGGTGGGGGCGGGGTTTGAGGTGAGGGGCAGTGCGGAGCAGAAAGTTCTAACCCTCTAACCCTGGCATGGTCTTGGTTTTTCTGTTGACCAGCCCCTCTCCTGCAGCTATCCAGTAACCCTCCTGCTTCTTTCAAGGCAAAGGAAACCTGAGCTCCCCAAGCTCGTGTACTTCTGTAGCAGGCAGTTCACCCTGACCAATAGCAAGAGCAGCATTTCCTTAACCTGTAGTGAGATGGCCTGACCCCCTGGACCCAGGTGGTGCCTGGTGTGGTGGGTAGGATAATAGCATCTCGCTCTGGGTTGGAGTAAGTTGCCTGCAACATGTGATTGGCTGCTAGTAGAAAGCTCTATGCTAATAAGCCCTATGTTAATATTGTTGTTTTGAAGTGTTTCTGGTGAATTTACAAGTGAAACTGATGTTTTAAACTTTTCCATTTTCATTTTTATAAAATATTAAATAGCACGTAATTTGTTAGGTTAAATTTACCTAAGTAATGTCACCATGACTAAAATGTGTGTAGCTGCCACAGACCCACCAGAAGCTGGGAGCTAGAAGTTAAGACTATACTTTCAGGGATCATTTCTATAGTTCCTTACTAGAGAAGTTTCTCTGATCGTGTAGAGCACCCGAAACCACGAGGAAGAGGCGCAGCGTCCTCTCCTGAGCGTGAAGCCGGCTCTTGGTGTTGCCTCTGCAACTGCCACTTGCCATTGATGATCGTTCTTGTTCTCCTTCGGGAGGGCAAGAGGGAGAGGACGCAGTCTGAGTGGCTTCTGGTTTTTCCTGTTTAAATGTCAGTATAGTTGATTTGGCTCAGTGGGTGGAGCATCAGTCTTCGAATTGAGGGGTCCCGGGTTTCGATTTTGGTCAAGGGTTGCGGGCGGGGCGGCGGGGATGTGCAGGAGGCAGCTGATCGATGTTTCTAACTCTTTATCCCTCTCCCTTCCTCTGTAAAAAAACAAATATATATATATAAGTGTCAGTATAGTTGGTAATGTCCCTGAGTGTCTTGTTACTCCATTGGTTGATTCTTGTATGTACCATCTCCTGATGAGGCATTTTAAAATTAGCATTGTGTTCCAGTGCATGGGATGAGGCTCCAACCAAGTCAAAGTGTGTAACCTTGGTTTTATCATGTCTATTTGTTTATTTATTTATGTTTGTTTGTTTATTTAAGATGAGCTTTTATTGATTTTAGGGAGAGAAAGATAGAGAAACATCAAAGATGAGAGAGAGCCATTGGTTAGCACCCCCACACTGGGGATCATCTGCTCTCAACCCAGGCAGGTGAATCCAACCGTGACTTCTGGGTTCTTAGGTAGATGCTCACGCCGTGTTATTTTTTCCAACCATTACTTAGCATTTAATATCCATATCTTTTGGGCACAATCCTTTGTTAATTTTCTGCATCTGGAGTTTGGGTTTGTTTCTCTTTGTTTTGCTTTTTAATCATCCAAGGATATGTTTTTATTGAAGGGATTGGGGAAGAAAGAGCGAAACATGGATGGATTGCCTCCAGCAAATGAGAAAAGTCCCTACCCTGTATACAGATTAGGGAGACAGTCTGGTAGGGAGACAGATATGCAGGGCTTTATAAGCTATTTAGATAGGCTTTATTTATTTATTTTTAATATGTTTTTATTGATTTCAGAGAGAAAGGGAGAGGGGAAACCTGGGCATGTGACCTCCTAGTTCAGGGGTAGACACTCAACCACTGAGCCACACCAAGTGGGCAAGATATGTTTCATTTTTGGCCCAAGAGCTGGGAAGCTAGGAAGCTTTAAATAGGGGAATGATTTGTTTAAAAACAAAATTCATCTCTGGCCAGATTTGCTCAGTGGTAAAAGTGTCAACCTGAGCACTGAAGGGGGGCGGGTCTGATTCCTGGTCAAGGGCCCATACCTGGGTTCAGGTGTGCGGGGCGCCTGCAGGAGGCAACCAGTCAATGCCTCATATCCACCTCTCCCTCCCTCCCCCATCCTCCTCCTAAACATCAGCGGAAAAGAAATTATCCTGAGGATTAGCAACAACAAAAAACCCACAAAATTCAAACAAGTGTCTAAAGACCTGATCAGCTTTATTAAGTGGTCCATGAATTAGGCGTCAGCCCATTCTCTGAGTGGTACAAAATAGAAAGCTTTTATAGGAAGTAGGGTGGGTCAAAGGTGTTATCAGTGAAAGAAAAGAAAGGTTAATTTTGGGTTGGGATGTACTTTCTTAGGGGAAAGAGAAAGGGAAGGTTTTTTTAAATTATGTAGCTGGCCTCTTCTTTTTTTAAAAGAATGTTTTTTTATTTGTTTCAGAGAGGAAGGGAGAGGGAGAGAGAGAAACATCAGTGATGAGAGAGAACCGTGGATTGGTTGCCTCTCCCAGGCCCCCAGCTGGGGATGGAGCGGGAAACCCCAGTGGTGAACTCGTGGTTCGTACGTCCACGTCCAACCGCTGAGCCACACTGGCCGGGGTCGGGTTTTCCCTTTTTCTTTTTCTTTAAACAGATGTACTGTCCTGTTTGTTTAAACACAATTTACAATTCCTATGTACCTAATGATCACTTGATTTGGAAAACATGTATATGTCTGGCACTTGGATCACAGGACAAAATAAAACAATAGGAAGCGCTTTGCAGAGGTCAGAGTTCTGCTTTGGGTCATCGCTTTTATCTTCCGCTTTTATGTTTTTCTTGTGAAATGTCTCCGCTGCCACGCGGAGGTCTAAACTGAGGCTTGTCCCCCGACGCGCCCGCGCACTCGGGTGTAGTCAGCGTTTACGTGGTAAACGGCGCCGCGGGACCGCGGGGGAAGCGGGGCGGGTTGGTCATTACTGGCGTGTGATTGGCTGTTTAGCAATTGCATGTTAATTACAGTGAACTGTAATTAACTGTTCTCGGAAACGCTAGGATTTAAAACGCTTTGTCGAGCTTTCTGAATGAAAAAATTTTGAGAGAATACATGGCAGTATATATATGGGCAAAATAGCACCACGTTAGAAAAACTCGCCATCGCTGTAATATGTGTGGCTTTCGTTCAGTGCGGAAACGCCCGCGGTGCGGAGTTAAGACTATACTTTCAGGGATCATTTCTATAGTTCGTTACTAGAGAAGTTTCTCTGATCGTGTAGAGCACCCGAAACCACGAGGAGGAGGCGCAGCGTGCTCTCCTGAGCGTGAAGCCGGCTTTTGGTGTTGCCTCTGCAACTGCCACTTGCCATTGATGATCGTTCTTGTTCTCCTTTGGGAGGGCAAGAGGGAGAGGACGCAGTCTGAGTGGTTTCTTTTAAGGTACAAATGAAGCTTTAGTTAACCTTCAACTGGCAGTGTTGAGCGTGTAGGTAGTTATGCCGTCAGTTTTGCTGTTAGCTAGTGTGGAGTTATTTTCCTGTTTCCACCAGCATGGTTCAGGGAAGGTTTGTTAAACTTCTGGGTCAGGCCGGGTTGAGCATCTAAGGTCCAGCTCCAAGACAGAGGGTGGCCCTTAGAAAAGCTAAAGCTGATGACAGAAGAGTGGTTCTGAGTAATAGAGTTGTTATAGAAGAGGTAAGCATGCTTGGAGATGATGGGGTAGTTATTTCAATAATCCCCAAATCCAAGCTTCCCTTTCTGCTAACACCTTTACAATTACTGGTCATGCAGAAGCCAAACCATTCACAGAAAAGCTTCCTGAAATATCATGTCAGCTTGGTGCCGACAGCTTAACAAGCTTTCGGAAGTTAGCAGAACAATTTCCTGGGTGAGTGTTAGATAGCAAAGCCCCCAAACCAGAAGACATTGAAGAGGAAGATGATGATGTTCCACATCTTGTAAAAATTTTGATGCATCAAACAATGAAGCTAACTAAAATCTTTTCTGGTTTTTGGAAGCTGGCATGGACTAGACCTAACAAATCAGCTATGTGGCTCCAAAGTTTTACCGACACAAAAAACATCAACTGTTACTACTTCAGTAATACAAATATTTTGTATATTAACAATGCTGTTTGTTCAGCATTTCCATCATTTGATTTTGCACTTCCTCCCCGTATCTTTTCTTTTGGTCAGAATAAGAAGTATTGGTGCAGTTTGAGGGTGTTTTGATGTTTGATTCTTGGGGGTTTTTTTGTTTGGGGTATTTTTGGTGTGCATTTGTGTATGTTTTCGTATGTGTGGGGGTATGTGCGTACACACTGGAGAGCAAATTGGAAAACAGTTCTATTCTCCTCTTTTCCCCAGTAGAAATAAAACACATCTTTACATTAAAAATAAAATTTGGGCATTGACCTCTTTCTCCATCAAATTAAGTTTCTGTTTTATTGGGATGGGATATAAATATAAATTTATTGTTTCAAGTAATTATTTTATATTACTGTCCTCACCCTTACACAGTATCATTACTACCACCACCCCATTCCTCATGCCCTCTGTAGGTTAAAAAAAATTTTTTTTTTCACACATGAAGTGGTAAAACACTTCAGTGCAACTTCCTGAGTATATAACGTGTTTTTTTTAAATTTATTTCAGAGAGTGAGAGAGAGAGAAACATCAATGATGAGAGGGAATCGCTGATCAGCTGCCTCCTGCTCACTGGGGATGCCCTCTGTTTCATAGGTTGGCCAGGCAGTAAATGACGTTTTTTGTTTTTTTTAAAAAATATTTTTTTATTTATTTCCGAGAGGGAGAGAAAGATAGAAACGTCAATGATGAGAGAGACCCAAGCATGTGCTCTTGTCCGGAATTGAACCTGGGACCCCTCAGCTCTATCCGCTGAGTCAAACCAGCTCACGGAGCTTTTCTTTTTTGAGAAACAGTTTGCAGTAGTAATACATATAAGTGCTGCTCAAGGGAATTTTGATTTTTTGCCCCTTAATATGAATTTTCCTAGTTTTCTCTCAGGAAATGTCCTGTTCTTTACATTGATCCTGATATTTGCTTTGCAGGAATTTATGTTGATGCAGTTAACTCCTTGGGCCAGACGCCGCTTTTCCTTGCATCATTATTAGGCCTTACAAAACTGGTTGATATTCTGGTGGATTATGGATCAGATCCAAATCAGTAAGTAGATAATTTTCTATTATCGCTAGAAAATAAATAGTAGTGTATGCTTTTAAGATGAGTTAGGCATTTGGAAACTAATCCGACAAGATAGTAAAATAACTTTTACAAACGTATGTCAATGACATTCAGTTGTATGTGTATGTTGAAACATACCTTCAATGTTAATAAACACAGTTTTACTTGGCCCTATGAAATAAGTGAAACTTATTTGTCATTCATTCATTTATTAACTAGTTAGTCATTAACAGCATGCTTTTCATATTTTACCCCAGGTTATAATTTGTAAGATTTATTTAAGCGGTTTTTACCAATTAATATACTTGGCATCCCTTTATCAGGATGATTTTTGCCTGGTTCCTGTAGTCGTGGTTTAAAAGAATGAGATTAATAGTTGGCCTAAATTTTAATATGGAACAGCAACACAATGTAATGAATCAGCTTTACAATGAACATCCCTTTTCTTTACTTAGCACTTTTGATTTTCCCAGAGCCGTTCCAGACACTAAGCTCTCTAGATCTTTACAACTTCCTCCTCAACAGAGATGAGACAGCTTGTATTTTTACAGTTCACACTGGGTAGAAACAAACAGGTTTTGAATGCTTACATGATTCCATCTGATTTTCATAGTTCAGCCAGAATGTGAATCAATCATAAAAGTCATATAGTAGTTTGCCCATAAAGAGGTCCTGTTCAAGGTATTTAACAAGCCATATTGATGTCAGAAAGTTTTACTTTTCTGTTGTTGTTCTCTTTTCTGTTATAAGATTGCTTACTTAGTGGGAGAAAACTTTGGAAAAAGAAAAAAAACCCTCAAAAAACAATCAGTATGAGAATTCTGTAACCAAGAGATAATACAAAGAAAATTTTTGCTTTGAAAGGTCAGATAAAGGACTCGCTCACCTGATGTTTGCAGAAACCAGCTCTCTAGGGAGGCCATCTGGGACTCCCTGCAGTTCCACAACCCAAAATGCAACATTTTCCAGGCGTTTGCATGTACATCTGTTTTGTAGACGTTTATTGCTCTTTTCTTCTTTTTAAAAATTGATTTTTGATTTTAGAGAGAGAGGAAGGGGCGAGGGAGAGAAACATCGGTTTATTGTTCCACTTACTTATGCCTTCTCTGGTTGATTCTTGTATGTGCCCTGACTGGGGAGATGGAACCTGCAACCTTTGCCTATCAGGATGCTGCTCTAACCAACTCAGCTATCCAGCCAGGGTACTGGATTCTTTAAAGATTAAATCATTCAACTCTAGTTTTCCAGCCCTGACCCGGTGGGTCAGTTGGTTGGAGCAGCACCCCAATGTGCCAGGATTGCAGATCCTGTATCAGTCAGGACACACATACAAGAATCAACCAATGAATATGTAAATAAGTGGAACAACAAGTCCATGGCGTTCCTCTCTCTCTCTCTCTCTCTCTCTCTCTCTCTCAAAATTAAATAAATAAAAAAAGAAGAAGAAAAATCTTTAATATTCCAGATTAGGGAACTGATACCCAGAAATTTTAAGTGAAAGGTTTATTTTGGTATAAAAAAACATTATTCCTTTCTTTTTTAGCATTCATGAGAAATGAAAAATAATGTCCTCTCTCTCCCCTCATCCCTCCTTACTTTTTATGGGAAGAATGATTAGAAGATTGTAAAACATTATACAAATGTGTTTTTAGAGCAGAGAGGATATTACAGTTTTCAAAGTACAGTGTACTGCACTGCTTGTCAAACCCAGCAATAGAAGCTGGCTCCCCATGAGCCATCCCAGGCCTTCCCAGATGCCTGGGGACAGGCCAGCATGTTGGTGTCACCTGGGGAACTTGTAAAAAATATACATTCTGCCCAGCCAGTGTGGCTCTGTAGTGGAGCATCAACCTATGAACCAGGAGGTCAGGGTCCGATTCCCGGTCAGGGCACATGCCCGGGTTGTGGGCTCGATCCCCAATGGGGGGCATGCAGGAGGTAGCTGATCAATGTTGATGTCGATGTTTCTTTCTCCTGCTCCCTTCCTCTCTCTCTAAAATCAATAAAAACAAAACACAGTTTTTAAAAAAAGTAGGTTTACATTTGTGAGTATGCAAAATAGTTTATTCTTATATTATTGTTCATTAATTGTTGCTTTATTTTCCATAGGAACAACTGCAAAGCTACTTTTTCCTTATCCTGTATGGTCTCAAATGGAAATTTCTTCAACATATATATTGCGTGCAAAACAGTTTATATAACACATTCTTTTTAAAAATATATATATACTTTATTGACTTTTCACAGAGAGGAAGGGAGAGGGACAGAGAGCTAGAAGCATCGATGAGAGAAACATCGATCAGCTGCCTCCTGCGCACCCCTCACTGGGGATGTGCGCACAACCAAGGCACATGCCCTTGACCGGAATCGAACCCGGGACCTCTCAGTCCACAGGCCGACGCTCTAGCCACTGAGCCAAACCGGTCAGGGCATATATAACACATTCTTATTCCTACCGGTATATGCACAGGGAATTTCTGGGAGGATACGCTTACACAGTAATTGCCTCTGGGCAGGAGATCTGTGGGGTCTGAAGTTGGAAGAATGTTCTTATTCTTCTTATCTCTTCTTCCTCCTTACTTGACTTCTCTTTCCCCATTTTTATTTTTCTTTAAAAAAATGTTTTTATTGATTTCGGAGAGGAAGGACTTACTTGACTTCTCTTTCCCCATTTGTGTTTTTCTTTAAACAAAAATGTTTTTATTGATTTCAGAGAGGAAGGGAGAGATAGAAACATCAATGATGAGAAGAATCATCAACTG
Organism: Myotis davidii; assembly: GCF_000327345.1. Classification (NCBI taxonomy): domain Eukaryota; kingdom Metazoa; phylum Chordata; class Mammalia; order Chiroptera; family Vespertilionidae; genus Myotis; species Myotis davidii. Next base: position 2,004,764 of record NW_006285483.1, read on the forward strand.
GCTGCCTCCTGCACGCCCCCTACTGGGGATCAAGCCTGCAGCTCGGGCATGTGCCCTGACCGGGACTCGAACCACAACCTTCTGGTTCATGGGTCAACACTCAACCACCGCGCCCCACCGGATCAGCTGTTTTTGTTTTCAGTTAAAGAGAGAAAGCTCTCCAGGTGATTCTGTCCTGCAGCCAAGTTAGGAATCACAGCTACAGGTCACATCTCACTATACCTTGGACACAATAAGGGCCAAGATAGTTTATTGGCTTTGGTTAAATTTTTCTGACTTCTAGGTCCTTCTTGCCCAGATGGCTCATGCCAAGGTCTGTGGGCCTCTACCATAGGACTTGGGAGCTAGAGACATTCCCACGTGAGAGAGACGGTCTCTGGTTAGGCTGTGCTTCACCAGCCGGACCCCAGGACTCAGCAAACATGAATTGTTTTCAGGGCAGCCAGTGTCAGGGATCAGAGGGGGAAAGAACACCAGTTTGGAACCACACCCGTACCGGGCTGTGGCCCTCAGTTCTGCCCTTTTGGTTCCTCACTTATTCTTGGGAAGTGATAGTGCCTTGAAGGGTAGAGGTGAGGATGGAGAAAGGGTGTGTATGTAAAGCTCATTTTGGTCCAGACCGGACACCTTCCAAATGGCATGACTATGATCCTCATCGCCAAAGGTGCCCTGTAGAAAGGACGCCTCCTGTCACCCACTGAATTCCCCCTGCTCTGTGGAAGGGAGGGGTGTTGCCGTGGACACGCCTTGTCTCCCCCTCCAGCCGCTGCTTCGATGGGAGCACCCCGGTGCACGCAGCAGCGTTTTCAGGCAATCAGTGGATCCTCAGCAAAGTGTTGGATGCAGGGGGTGACCTTCGACTCCACGACGAGAAGGGTCAAAGCCCGCAGGCCTGGGCCCTGACAGCTGGGAAGGAGTGCGGCACTGTGGTAAGGGGGGGCCCCCTCTGCAGCACCCCCAAGGCCGAGCATTGGGCTGGGAGCCAGGAGCCCAGGGCTAGAGGCTGGCCCTGGGACAGCACAAGAAGGGAAGCGGGGAGGTGGACAGAGTTTTCTCCCCTCACTGCCCTTCCTCTGGTTCTCCAGCTCATTAGCTGTTGGACCTTGGACAAATCATTTCACTCTTCCTGCCTAGTGTATCTGTTGAAGGAGGAGGGACTTGGAGGAAATTATTGCCAACATCTCCCTGAAAACATTTCATACCTTTGGAAAATCACCAGTGGTTCTCAGCCTTCTGGCCCTTTAAATACAGTTCCTCATGTTGTGACCCAACCATAAAATTATTTTCGTTGCTACTTCATAACTGTAATGTTGCTACTGTGATGAATCGTCATGTAAATATCTGATACGCAGGATGGTCTTAGGCGATCCCTGTGAACGGGTCCTTTGACGGCCAAAGGGGTCGCGACCCACAGCTTGAGAACCGCTGACTTAGACCCTCCCTTTCCTGTTGGGGGGCACCCGGCTCCTAGACCATTCACCTCAGACCACCTCACAATTCCTCTGAAGGGCGGGAGCCCCTTGCCGTGCGGCACTGAGCCTCTCTGTGGTGTTGCAGATGGTGGAGTTCATGCATCGCTGCGCCTCGCACATGCAGGCCGTCGTCCAGGACTTCTCCTGTGACCTCCTGAAGAAGGTGGACTCCACTGAGCGGCTCATCTGCAGCCTGCCCCGGTTCGGGGGCCTCGTGCCGGGGTGAGTGCTGCCTCGAGCCGAGTGGGATATCCGGCATCGCCCCAGCCCCTCACAGGCCCCCGGAGTGTGGGCCACAGATGTCCCTCCAGCCTCTGGCTCACCCACAGGGATGAGCTCAGAAGGAGGTGTGGCCACTGGAGAAGGATGGCCATTCCCTGGCCAGGAATGTCCAGGGCAGTGAGTTCTGGGCTCCCGTAGGAGATGCCCAGGGCTCAGCAGAGAAGGAACTCTTCAGGTCTAGGCAGCTTAGCAGAAAGCCTTTCTCAGAACCTCTGGATGGAGTTGTTGTTGTTGTTTTGATATCTTGAACTATGGAAAGCATATTTCTTTATTACTAAGGTTGCAAATGACCACAAATACTTAATTTACAGTTCCTTGGGTCGTTTTGAGCTGCTAACGTGGGGAGGGCGGCTGCAGGAGACGGCCGCAGGCTCAGTTATTTTAAATTCTTGGGACTTTATTGCCTTAGGGTTTGTAGTCAGAGAAACCTTCTCATTTTGGTTTTCTCTGATGGCTTGCTTCGTCACACTCTGGCGGGCTCCCCCATCCCGTCCTTCTGTGCACATGGAGCCCTGGTTCTCTGGTGACCAGGACGCTGCTGGCTTCTCGGGCGGGATGAGTCCGAGATGCCCCTGAGCAGTGATGCCTAATGCTCCCCCGGCTGCTTCTCCTGCCAGTCGGGCTCCTCACTCAGAGCCCGGAGTGACCTGTTCGAAATGGAAGTTGGGTTGTGCCCCTCAGTTTGTACAAAAATACCTTCTTAGGGTCTTTCCCATGACTATCAGGGTAAACGCCCACATTCCTCATCTGCCTCTGTGCCCCCACCTGTTCCAATGCTCACACCTCCTGGCCAGCCTGGAGGATCTTGGCAGACAACTTAGGGCCCCGGCTTAGTCTCTGCTGCTGCTCTGTGACCCCAGGCTGCACTTTCCCCATCTGTAACATGAGAAAGGTGGACAAGAGAAGCTTTATGATTCTTTCCAACTTTGACCATCTGTACTCGTTATTGCTGCCTAATGAATCACCCCCACCCCCCAACTTAGCAGCTTCAAACAGTAGTGTTCATTTGTATCTCACATAGTTTCTGTTGGTCGGGGATCAGGGAATGGCTTAGCTGGGTGGTTGTAGTTCAGGGTTTCTCCAAAGGTTTCAGTAGAGATGTCTGCTGGGCTGTCATGACTGGGGCTGCAGGATCCAGCTCCAAGACGGCACGGCACACTCACCTGGCTCGGTGTCAGGCTTCCTTATTGGTGCCTCATCCAGAGCAAGTGACCTGAGAGAGATCAGGGCAGGAGCCCTGGTGGATTTAGCCTTGGGAATCTCACCACTGTCCTTTCTGCAATAAGCTGTTGGGTTACCAGCTCTGTCTGTCCTGAGAGGGGCTGCACAAGAGCGTGATTCCTAGGAGGTGAGAATCACAGGTGCCCTCTGAGAGGTGGCTCATATCCCCTGCAGTTCCATGATGACAAGTTAAGTAGTAAAGTCAAAAGCCACTACACATTCTGAAAACTTGGTTCATGGTTGTTCCTCTGGATCTCGGTGATTAATCCTTATTTATTTCCTCTTTTAAATATTTCTAGAAGCCCGAATGGCCCTTCTAAACGACTGCGTAAAACTGGAGTCATTTCTGCCCAAAACATCCACAGCTTTGGCTTTGGGAAGGTAAGAGGTTGCCTGTGATGGCCAGTATTTGCAGGACTAACTGGAGAGTCACCTGGCCCTCCTTCTGGACCTATGTCTGGCGGCTTTGTCCAGCTCCTCTGTCTCGTCGTCTCCAAAATGGGCTTTTTTTTTCTTCTTTACCACTTTTGCAGGACAAGTGCCTTTTCCTGTTGCGTTCCTTATTGAAAAAAAAAAAAAAAGGTGGAAACTCTACAGAAATTCCTCGAGCTAGATTTTGGGAGTTTAGGAAATTATCCTTTACATTCCCAGTAAAGGCACCAAACATGGTCTCCCTGTAGAGAGGCAGAGAGCTGCGCCGACCCCGTGAGCCTTATTGGTGGTTTATGAGTGTTGTTGGCATGCCTTTAAGGAACTGACATTTTATTTTATCTATTTATTTATTTTATTTTTAAGGAATTGCCATTTTAAACAGAAATGTTTTGAGTATCTTTTGGATCATTGGTTCTGCCCATGGGAGAAAGAGAGTTAGGAAATGTTGTTGGGTGATTGGGTAATGTTTGCTGACACTCACCCCAGTCCTGAGTCTGTTGGTTGTGCCAAGGTAGCCTGGGGTGGATGTGGGGGAAGGAGAAACGGTGACTGCACACAGGCCTGGGTTCTGTGGCGGTCCCTGCTCAACGCTTCAGGCAAGTGTCTGAGCCCTTTCCATGAGCCTCAGTTTCCCCACTAGAAGAAGGGGAAGGATATTCGAACTTTGCAGGGCAAAGCTGTGTTTTGCTTTTAGTTTTGTCTTTCAGCGAGGACTCGGGTGACCTATTTAGGAACTCTTCCG
>NW_006285483.1:2008955-2042239 GCF_000327345.1 Myotis davidii
GAAAAGGAAATAATTCAAGCTGATGATGAGCCTGCCTTCTCTTTCTGCAGTGGCCCCTACATGGTCATGACCAAGTAAGCAGAGTGGCCGGTGGGAGTTGTGAGCTAGTCCCATGGGGCGTATGGGCTTTGTGCGACTTCCTGATGCGTGGAGGGTTCTAGCCCAACACTGAAGGACATATGTCTGAGTCAGGGGTTCTCAGCCTGGGCACCACTGACATACTCGTATTTGGCCGGATCGCCTTTGCTGGTGGTGGCTGTCCTGTGCATCGTATGATATTCAGGAGCCACCCTGGTCTGTCCTCTAGAGGCCAGTGGCAGCCCGCTTTGCCACCCCCTCGAGTTGTGGTTGTAACAATCAGTGTCTACAGACATTGCCAAATGGCCCTGGTTGAGAACAACTGCTCTGAAAGACGACTCACAGCCGTGTTTGAACCTCTCTGCTTTCTAGAGAGTTAGAGGCAGCGTAGAGGAACGGTCTGGCCCCTGATACAGGCCAGAGGGTACTGAGGTGCCCATAGAAGCCGGGACAGGTATCAACTACAGCCCTCACCAACCAAATGCAGCGAGGTGGCAGTGACAGAGTTTGGCGGTGACAGAAGTCCCCAGGAGACCTGCCTCCTGCAGGGTCACAGGAGTTGTCCTGGCCAAGGTCTCTGGGCCTCCTCCAACCTGGACACTTTCCTGCGTGGAAGAAACCCCTTTCTTTCTTTTTTTCTCCTTTTATTTATTTATTTTTTAAAATATATTTTATTGATTTTTTACAGAGAGGAAGGGAGAGGGACAGAGAGTCAGAAACATCGATGAGAGAGAAACATCGATTCAGCTGCCTCCTGCACGCCCCCCACCGGGGATGTGCCCGCAACCCAGGCACATGCCCTTGACTGGAATCGAACCCGGGACCCTTCAGTCCACAGGCTGACGCTCTACCTGTTGAGCCAAAACAGCCAGGGCGGAAGAAACCCCTTTCTAAAAAGGCTCTCTGTCCCTGCAGACATGCGTCTTCCTGCCCAGGCCACCGGCCCGTCGTCAGGTCCCTTCCTCCTCTCTCTCCATTGCTGTGGCCTCTGCCCAGGCCATCACTGTCCCTCACCTAGACTGGCCTCCTAACTGGCTTCCCCTTCTCCAGACCACCCCTGCCTACCATTTTCCACGCAGCCGGTACCATTGTCTTTCTAAAATAAGGGAGTTACTCCCTCAAATCTCTCAGCGACTTCCTGCCCACCTGTCCTAAGTTCCGCGAGGTGCTTTAGGACCTGGGGGGGAGGGAGGAGGAGGAAAGACTGGACAGGGGCTTCGCAGGTTCTGTGTGAACTCTACCTGGTCTCTGGCTGGGACACTGCTCACTGGAGAACTGGCTCCTCACCGCCTTCTGCTCCAACCCTCTCCCGCCCTTGCAGCCTGGTGTGGAAGGGGAGCCGGGTCACAGTGAAGGAGCTGCGTCTCCCCACCCACCCGCACTGCAGCAAGCTGCGGCTGGCCGACTTGCTCATCGCTGAGCAGGAGCACAGCAGGTGAGCCGGAAGCCCAAGGGCGGCCCAGGCCCAGGCTCTTTACAGACACGGGTTCGGGGCTCTGCAGGACTCCCTGGGATGTGGAGACCACTCCCCTCAGCCTCAGCATTTCCTGGCTGTTGGTTGATTTGACATCCAAGAGCTGCCAAGAAAAAAAAAAGAAGAGGAATTAAGGAAAAGCCTGAGGAGTGGTGGAGGCGGTGGTGAGGGGGTCGGTTCTGTCAGTTGACTGACTCCCTGTGACCGGTCTCTCTGATGGTCCGGCCTCCACGCCCACTGGCTCTCCTGCTACAGCCCCCGAGGCCTGGCCCGTGTCCAGCCCAGACCCATCAGGACATGTGCTGTCCTGATTTCATAGAACTGGGTGTGCGTGAGATCCACATGTCTGAGGAACTGTGTGTCTGCTATTGAGGCCCACCTATGGGTCTAGCACCTTATGTGGCCCCAGGGTAAGTCCTTCAGCTCTTGCTGAGGCAGGAGCTCGATTTGTGGTTCGTGGAACGGACCCTGGCTTGTTGAGCTCCTTCCGGGCAAGGTCAAACTCCTGCCGCAAGTGTGCCAAGGCTGGAAGGCTCAGGCACAGCGTGGACTTGGCATCTCCCTGATCTTGGTCTCCTCACCTCTAAAGGAGACATGTCTTGCAGGTGGTTGTTAGGATGGAGGTGATATATGATAACTGCTCAGCAGCTCTTAGTGACATTGTCATTGATGACTGTCAGCCCTAAGGGTCTGATCAGTGAGAGGCCACAGATTCCAACAGACAACCCCACCCACCCCATCCTGTTTTCTTAGAAAAGCATTGTGTGCAAAATGGTATTTGTTTAGAATGTATGGGGGGGGGGGGCTGAAGAAAGGAAAACGCCCTTTTTTGCACGTCCTTCTTCCCTCTGCCTCATCTGAAGCATCTTTTGCAGCAAATTGCGGCACCGCCACCTGCTGCAGCTGATGGCTGTGTGCCTGTCCCAGGACCTGGAGAAGACCCGTCTGGTTTACGAGCGCATCACCATCGGCACACTATTTAGTGTCCTCCATGAACGGGTGAGTGGCTGTTTCCATGGGCTTTTCCCTGGCTGCCCTCCCACTTCTCCCTGCCCTCTTCCCCTGCCTGAGCCGGAGAGCTCCCATTTGTGCAGCTGTGCATGCATGGAAGATAAATCTTTAAAAAACCACAACAGTAAGACATTTATTTCTTAGTAATTTGTTTTCATTCTGGAAGATCAATCTTAATTCTCTACTTCGTGTTGGCTCTATGATGCACCATTTAAGGCTAAGTGCATTGGACTGCTGCGACTTTACTATTGTTAGTCCTCCTTCTGGGTCTAAGCGCTTAGCAGACCCAGGAGACACAGACACATTTCTAGCTAATTACTCAGATAGCCGCTGGTCTTACTTTCCTGTATTTCCACTTGTGCCCTGCAGGACCTTGGCTAGAGAGAAAGGCCTCATCAATCCCTTCTCACTGTTTTGATTTCCTGGGAGCAGGTGCATCTTCCCCGGCCCACAGATTTCCTGACAAGTGAGCTTTGGGCTGAGCTGTGGCTTCAGGGAGGTCCTAGAGCTTCATTTCCCCTCCATGACTTTGCCCTGAAGACCCTGGGCAGGAGTGAGCCACCCCTCCTGCCCGAGGACCTCCTGTCAGCGTCCTGGTTTCCCTTTCCTCTCCTTGGGTGCGGGCATTAACTGGAAATGCCACCTCTTCGGGAGAGACTTGGTATGACTTTAATCGTCTGGGTGCAGTGGTGGAAGAGATTTTCTGTGCTCTTAGGAGGAACGTTCTCGGCATCTGACTGGAGTCGGGGCTGGATGAGTCCTTTAAGGTTCCAGGTTCTGCTGAAACCGGTTTGGCTCAGTGGATAGAGCGTCGGCATGCGGACTGAAAGGTCCCAGGTTCGATTCCGGTCAGGGGCATATACCTTGGTCTCCCAGCAGCACAGGTTTGAGCGCGGGCTGAGGGGTAGGGCAGGTTCATTGCTGGTGGTGGTGAGTCCACCCTGGATGGCCTTGCCAGGCTTTGAGAACTTTCTCCTCGTTTTTCATGGTGTGAAGCAGCTTAGCTGAGGGAAAGGGGCCCAGGTTTGGTGTCGGGGTCCTGGGTCAGTGGGTCCTCCAGCCAGTCACTGAGCCCCACCAAGCTTTAGGTTCTCCACCTGTAACATGGGAGTGCTGAGTAGTTGTGGCGATCAATCGAAAAGACTTTGGAAGCTAAAAAGCAAAGGGGTCCCAGTCCCTGAGTTCCTGGCAGCTTATCTCCTGCTTGCAGCGCGCCGAGTTCCCCCTGCTGCACATGGAGGAGATCGTGCACCTGCTGCTCCAGGTCTCTGAGGCCCTGCGCTACCTGCATTCCTGGGGGTTTATCCACCGCGCCCTCAGCTCCTATGCCGTCCACATCGTCTCCACGGGGGAAGCGAGGCTGACCAACCTGGAGTACATGCTGGAAAGGTAGGTGAACCTGGATCATGACTTCCAGTGTGGGCGGGCCTTCTCCCCATTGGTGGGCTGAACTGTCCATCAGTGGGGCAAGAGGTTTCCCACATGCTCTGTCTGCCAAGGTTAGAGGGGCTTTGGGACAGTTACTTGTACTCAGGACATTCTCATTTTAATAAGCATTTAACAAGCAGGAGCACCGATGAGCCAGCGTGTGTAAACGCTCTAACTGTCCACTAGAGAATTTTCGGTGGCCATAGGTGTGCATTCTGGAAGGAGAGGAAGGTGATGGGTGCTCAGCCTTACAGTCCTGGTCCAGAGGGGCACTAGGGTGTTTCCTGCCCTCGAGGGTCTCAGTGCAGTGAGGAAGGCAGTGACAGAAATAATACCCTCATTGTCCTGGCTGGTTTGACTCAGTGAACAGAGCATCGGCCCAAGGACTGAAGGGTCCCGGGTTTGATTCCGGTCAAGGGCATGTACTTCCCTGGCTCTGGTTGGCACATGCAGGGCAGCCAATCGATGTCTCATGTGTCTCTGTCACATTGATGTTTCTCTTTTCTCTGTCTCTCTCCCTCCCTTCCACTCTCTAAATAATCAATGGAAAAGTGTCCTCAGCTGAGGATTAACGAGAACAGAGAAGAAGATCCCCTCGCTCCTGCGTGTACAGGGGCCATGATGGGACAAGAGAGAGGCAGGGGCAGTTAGGGGGACTGGAGCAGTTTTCCATGTGGGAACCGGTGGAGGCCAGAGCGCTATCTCCAGTTGAGCTGCTCAGCTTCAGATCTGGTCCAAGCTCAATCCCAGTTAAAACCTTTCCTTTTTAAAAACCATTACCTACACAATTAAGTCTAAGCACTTTGCAGGGTGTGGAAGCCTTCCAGTGTGGGGCTCCGCCCACATGGCCAACCTCATTGCTTCCCACTCCCTGCCTGGCCCTCTGAAGCCACTTTCAGCCTGCTATTTCACAGTGTTTATCTTTTTTAAAAATATATATATATATTTCTTTATTGATTTAAGAGAGGAAGGGAGAGGGAGGAAGAGATAAAAACATCAATGATGAGAGATAATCATTGATTGGCTGCCTTCTGCACGGCCCCTACTGGGGATCAAACCTGCAATCTGGGCATGTGCCCTTGGCTGGAATCGAACCTGGGACCTTTCAGTCCACAGGCGGATGCTCTATCCACTGAGCCAAACCGGCTAGGGCGGTGTTTATCTTTTTAAACTCACTTCAGACACAGTCTCCCACCACGTCCCACAAGGCCTATACTGAAGCCCTGCCCCCACAGCACTTTGCCTATTTCACTTCCCCGCAGCCAGGTGAGTCTGCCCCACCAGCTGGCAGGCTCTGAGGGCCGGACCATGGCTTGTTCATGTTCAGCACCCAGCACGGGCAGGGCCTGCCACCCAGAAAGTACTTAGTACGTGTTTATTAAGGGAATGGATGAGTGTAGGTGAAGGGAAAACTGGAAATGGCTTAGGATAGGGTGGATCACTTTGGCTGTGTGTTCAGGAGCAGTGGAAGCGGAAGGGTTTGGACACATTTGCTATTGATGGCAGAGGCTTCTCAGGGGGGCTGTGACAGAATCCAAGCTGTTTGCTAGTGATGGAGCGCCATCTGCTGTTGAGCTCTCCACGGAGATGTGAATCCCAGCGTGAAAGGGAGCTTTGGAGAGGCCCAGCCTAACCTGTCCTTGTGTAGAGGAGGAAACAGAGGCCCAGAGAGGTGAAGAGATGGTGTGTTAGATGGTGTGTTATCCAGCTGTGGCTGTAGAGGTGGATAGATCGAAGGAAGACTAACTAGGAGGCCATAGGGCAGGGCCTGGTGGTGACCAAGGAGCCAAAATAGAAGGGAAATGTGAGATGCACTGAGGAGCTGGGTTGAGGGAGGGTCTGGAAGGCAACTGGGTAGGAAGGTATGAGTTCTCTTTTGGGCTAATTCAGCGGTTCTCAACCTGTGGGTCGCGACCCCTTTGGGGGTCAAACGACCCTTTCACAGGGGTCACCTACGACCATCGGAAAACATATATATAAATACATATTGTTTTTGTGATTAATCACTATGCTTTAATTATGTTCAATTTGTAACAATGAAATTGGGGGTCACCACAACATGAGGAACTGTATTAAAGGGTCACGGCATTAGGAAGGTTGAGAACCACTGGGCTAATTAATCTCAAAATGGAACTTCAGACAGAAATGTCGGTAAGGCCGAAACCGGTTTGGCTCAGTGGATTGAGCGTCGGCTTGCGGACTGAAAGGTCCCAGGTTCGATTCCGGGCAAGGGCATGTACCTGGGTTGCGGGCACATCTCCAGTAGGAGGTGTGCAGGAGGCAGCTGATCGATGTTTCTCTCTCATCGATGTTTCTAACTCTCTATCTCTGTCCCTTCTTCTCTGTAAAAAATCAATAAAATATATTAAAAAAAAAAAAAAGAAATGTTGGTAAGCAAGTAGTTGCGTCCATAGCAGTGTACCCTTCTTTGACAGCTGATGACACCAGTTGATTCTACAAGAATCCAAAATAGCTTCTAGTCCCTCACTTATTTTTGGAGACACTCTATTTGAGCAGGTCAGTTTGTTGAATGTCATTATCAAGGGTACCCTCCATCTGGGTGTAAAAATGATAATAGCAGTTTCTCCTGTTCTTTGACTCCTTCCTAATGGACTCTTGAGAGCTGAACTTGACCTTGCCAGTGGTATCAAATAGCTGCAGCCAGATGTACTTTTAATGATGTCAGCGCTGAAGCCCAGAAAAGTAACTGCCCTAGAATGACAGCCAGAAAAGAAACCCTCCCTCAACTAGCTTTAACAGAGAAGGAAGAGGGATTGTAAGAGAGGAAGGCGAGTGGAAGGAAGTAAAGGAGAAAGAATATAAACCTGGTTGTAAGTGACTTGTCCCCTGCTAGAGCCTTAGACAAGCTTGAGAGGTCTGACCAGCTAGGTGACTGTTTCCTGCAGATAAAGAGCCAAGTGTGCCCGTCCTCAGGATCTACCTCTGACCATAGAACACACCATTGCTTTTCCCGTGGTACTGATATAATAGTGGCATGTGTATCCACGCTGTTCGCACTATACCAGGCCACATCTAACTTATTAGCAATGCCACTAAAAGTCAGAATCGGCATTTGTAACTTTGTGGCTTCCTGAACTCACTGCTATCTATCAAAAGCTCTGCTAGAAAGAATATTATTTAGGGAAGTTTGTCCCAAGTCTGAGAAACACATCCCATCCTCTATAATCTATTCTTTGCCAGACCAGCAAAGAACTGCTGGTCACTTGCTTTTAAAAAACTTAATTTTTAATTATCAACCAGCGGTCTTTACCAAATGCCTACTGCAATATTAATATTAATTTCTAACTTCCATAGTGTTTTATGGCTCACAGAGTGTTTCCCCACATGGTCTCATTTGAGGCTCATGATAGCTGGGTGTAGAACTCAGCGCTGACCTCACTCTGAAGACTCTCATTGGCTCAGAATACATTTAGGACGCTCTGTTTTAGTTCTTGAGAAGTCTGATTGGGAAGTTGAGTTTGTTGTTTTAAAGTAAATTTTATTTATTGATTTTAGAAAGAGAGAGAGAAAAATGGATTTGTTGCTGCACTTATTTATGCATTTATTGGTTAATTCTTTTTAAAAAAATATGTTTTATTGATTTTCTACAGAGAGGAAGGGAGAGGGATAGAGGGTTAGAAACATCAATGAGAGAGAAACATCAATCAGCCGCCTCCTGCACGCCCCCCACTGGGGATGTGCCCACAACCAAGGTACATGCCCCTGACCAGAATAGAACCTGGGACCCTTGAGTCTGCAGGCCGACACTCTATCCACTGAGCCAAACCAGTTGTGGCATATTGGTTGATTCTTGTGTGTGCCCTGATGGGGATCGAACTCGAAATCTTGGTATATGGGGACGATGCTCTAACCAACTGAGCTCCCCGGGCCAGGGGGAAATTGAGTTATTTAAGCAAATCTGTGAACCTTTAGTGCTGAACTGGGAGGGCTCATTCCCAAGAGAGCAGAGTTCAGAAAAGGAGCAACCAGAAGGAGCTGGAGGGGTCCCAGACAGCTTAGATAAAGCAGCTTGGGCTTCAGGAGGGTCTTGACAGAGTCTTAGTCAAAAGTAAGTGCTGAGGCCCTGGTGTAAGTTGAGATACAGCGATATAAAAGACAGATAAGGTGCCTGCCTGCCCTCGCGGAGTTGACTCTGGTGGAGGGAAGACAGATAATAAACAATAAATAAATGAGTAAGAAATTAAGATAATAACTGCTCTGAAACCAATAAAGCAGGACTACTTTAAATTAGGGAGTCAGGAAGGCCTCTCTGAAGAGGTGATTTTCAAGCTAATACCTCGGTTACAAGAAGCAGCAGTCACTTTGGCGTCTGTGGGCAGAGCATACTGGGCAGAAGAAGCCACCACCAGTGCAGAGACCAGAAGTGGTGATGTGCTTGGCATGTTGGAGAAACTGAAAGAGAGTTCCTGAGACATGAGGGGAGTAAGTGAGCAGGAGAGATCAGCTGCAGGTGTGGTGGGAGGACGGGAGGCCCACAGGTAGGAATGGTGAAGAATTGCAGGTGTTGGAATAGCAGGCAACTAGGTTAGCCCAGGGTCTAGCTGAGTTTCCAGAAGCGCAGGAGGTGGCTGGTCTTCAGAGGCTCATGTTTTTACAAATGTACTGTGTGATGATTACAATGATCCTTTAAGACATGAGCCCTTCCTTGTGTTTCCTTCTGCAGCCAGGACAGAGATGTACACAGGGACTTGACTCGCGTCCCCCTCCCGGCCCAGCTGTACAAGTGGGCTGCCCCAGAAGTTATTTTGCAGAAGGAAGTCACAGTGAAGTCAGACATCTACAGCTTCTCTGTGATCATACAGGAGATTTTAACAGGTAGAGCAAAGAGGACATTGACTTGACCAAAGTCCCTGTTCTTAGGCTGGATTCTCTCTCTCTCCCCACCTCAAGCGTTACCTAGTTTGATGAAAATGCAGGCTATGGAAAAAAGATTTCTTCAAGAAAACTTCTTTCTGCTTATGGAAGATATAAAATAACCTCAGAGAAATCTTCCTCTTTTAACCTGTTTGTTAAGACTCTGCAAAGCCTCTCTATCAGCTTGTCAGTGGTAATGCATTTAATCCAAGCGAAGTTTTTAAACAATATAGGGGCCCCTGAAGAATTTGAAAATGAGTGAGGAAGACTGGGCCCTGAGAAGTAAACTGTGAAGTTAAACACACCCAGGTTCCTTGTATATATAATCAGTGTCACTTAAAGACATGATCAGTACCTGCAGACAGAAGGAATCCTTTGGGAGAGGGACACACACACACACACACACACACACACACACACCCATAAAAACCCAGTTATCAGTGTTTACAGTCCCAGAGGCAAAATCACACCTTCCGTGAGAGGAATGGAATGCATTGGTGACCCAGCCTGACTGCATGAAATATCCCTGTGGTCCCCAGGTCTGCCAGTGGGACGCCCATGTATACATGACTCTGTGGCTACTTTTTCCTGTTTCTACAGCAGGGATTCCCCTGGTAAATGGGGAAAGTGGTCTCTCATTTGTGATTGGACTTTCAGGTAGTTTTTCTACAGAAATTAATGTTTAGAGGGGTTGAGTGACTTGACCAAGGACACCCCATTTCACCTGATTTCTTAATGTTACTCCTTCTGACTCTTTCCTTAACAGATAACATACCCTGGGATGACTTAGATGGCTCAGTTATTAAAAGAGCCATAGTCATGGGAAATTATTTGGAAGCTGACTTTAGGCTTCCCAAACCTTACTATGATATTGTTAAGTCAGGCATCCAGGTCAGACAGAAAGACCGAACTATGAACCTTCAAGATATCCAGTACATCCTGAAGAATGACCTGAAGGTAAGCTCTGAAGCAGTTAGGAGTGTGTTTCTGCTCGCTCATCTCAGGAGAGTAGGGAGTTAGAAACCAAGAAGAAGCTAGAGGCCGAGTGGTAAGAATTTTGGGAAATCCTCATTTTATTACACCTATTCTGTGTGAGGGCAGCAAGGAATTGATGGAGGGAAGCTGGGGAGGGTCCATACGTAGTTGGGGCACAGAGTGAGATTCAGTGAATGGCAGCTGTTGTTACTTTTATAATAACAGTGGCCCTGGCCGGTTCTGCTCACTAGTTAGAACATTGGCATACAGACTAAAAGGTCTCAGATTCAATTCCTGGTCAAGGGCACGTACCTCAGTTGCAGGTTGAATCCCTGGCCATGATCGGGGCACATGCAGGAGGCAACCAATTGATGTGTCTCTCACATCGATGTTTCTCTATGTCCCCCCCTTCCCTCCCTTCCACTCTCTAAAAGTCAATGAATTTTTAGAGGATTAAAAAAATAAAATAATAATAATAACAATGAATTAGCTAATGGGAATATAGTCAGTCTACTCAACAGGAGTAAGAGGGAGTTTATTTGATACCTAGATCTGTTTCAGGAACACCAGTGACATTCAGATGATTGCAAATGTCCTTGATAATTTTTCCCTTGTCACAGGAATTGATTGGAGCCCAGAGAACTCAGCCAGCTGAGAGCCCCAGGGTGCAGAGATATGAACGCCATCCTGATGTCAGTGTCTACCTAGGACTGACTTCAGAACACCTGAAAGAGAACCCTGACTTGGAAATAAAAGAGCTGAAGGAAGCGGGTATGGCCTTTCCCCACAGGTTGGGCATGAATGTGTTCTGAGAGTCCCAGGTTGCAACTAATCAATTCCTCCAAACTGTACATGTCACTCACACTGGGAAAAGATGCATGCCTTAGGAGAGAAAAATCAAGATCCTTGAAATTACTAAGTTAAAAATTTTGAGCTCCATATACACCTTGGTTGGATCCAGAACTAAGCAGTAGCAACCAGTTAATTTCTAGCATGATTGTCCTTAGGAATTTATCTAATTGCTTCACAAATAAAAACGATGATTTCTTAATTTAAAACTATGATCTGCTCCTTATAAAAAATGGAGATAGTACAAAGAATAAAATTACTTAGCATTTTAATTCTGCCACTTAGAAATAATTTGTTAATATTTTGGTGTTTCTTCTAATGTTTTGCTTTTTAGTTCATTTCTAAACCTTGAATTCAGAGCTGGAAAGCGCCTTGCAGTCATCCTTAATGCGCTCACATTCCAAATGAGAAATATGAGGAAAGCAAGGGTCAGAGAGGTCGTGGCCCGCTCCAGATTCCAGAGCTGGAACCCAAGCCACATGACCGCTCTCTCTGACTCTTTCTGGACAGGGACAGGGGCCTCCAGCGTGGCTCTCGAAGCTCTCACTGCTTTGGCTCCTCTGTCCTGTTCTCTGCGAGCTGTACACCATCAACCAGGGGTGATGGCTGGTCGTCTTGGCGATACTTATTGAGGTCTTACTGTTCCCATGATACAGTGGAGTCTTAGGCAGTGTCTACTTTTATCAAATGCTCACCAAGAGCATAACTTCAACTGACATGAATATTTGAACTCTTCTGTGTGTAAAGAAGTCTGTGAGTTTAGTCCTTAAGAGTCAGGGGCCTGTAATTTGCATGTCCTGACAGTTATGCGTGTTTTTAAAAATATGTTTTTATTGATGAGAGAGAGAGAGAGAGAGAGAGAGAGAGAGAGAAAGAAAGATCAATGACAGCGAAACATCTATTGGCTACCTCCTGCACACCCCCTATTGGAGATCAAACCCAAAATCCAGGCATGTGCCCTGACATGGAATGGAACCATCAACCTCTTAGTGCATAAGATGATGCTCCATCAATCCACTGAGCCACACCGGCCAGGCATGCATGTTTTCTTTTTAAACTGAATAATACATTCTGTAGGAATAGAAGGAATGCAACAAGATAAGAATTTTATAATATACATTAGACTTTTATGTAAGAGGTGCTCCATTTTATTCCAAAGAAATTTCCTCCATTTCCCTGTCTTTGCTATATTCTTCAAAGCAATAAATAGTAATTACTACTTTTGTAGATAAGTTGCTCATCTGTGTTAAGCAGTAATTATAACTTTATATTTTAAGTCCTTATCTCCAGAAACTCCTTTCTTTTCACTGTACAGTCTCACAGTAAAACATATTGTACTCAAATTCAAAGAGCCAGAGGCCCAAGGATGTTTAAGTACTGATTTAGTAATAGTGTCTACTGGAACCAACCTTCTTTTTATTTACATGATTAAACTGCTGCAGTAATAGAAATGAAAGCTACGTTAATGAAAAAGGAACTCAGGAATGAGGTCATTAAATATAACTAAGTACATTTTAAATATAAATAACATGTATCTCCTGATTAGTACCAAGTAAATATCTAAACTATCTATCTGAATTCTGATCTTAAAAAAAGGTCAGAGATAATTAGGAAGAAGTGCTTCAGATTATCAGATTTTGAAAACAGTGAGTTCCTCTGAGAGTATCACTTTAGTCTTATCAGAGATTTCTGCTGGTCCTTTTGTTGCTAATCCCTTTGTGTCTGCGCCCTTATAATCTACTTTGCTTTTGCTTTTATCAAAGGATTCTTGTATAACTGTTTCAGGCCACACATGACTAACAAAGGGGGATTCGAGAGGGTATATATGTGGCTCTGGGAACTTTCTGGACTCAAGAGCAAAACTGGAATGACAATCCCAGGTGTGAGCTCCTGAACCACAACCACGGAGCCTAAGTGGAAGTGTCCAGTTATGCATGTTTTTAAAAATGTATATATATTTATTGATTTCCGATAGGAAGGGAGAGGGAGAAAGATAGAAACATCAATGATGAAAGAGGAATCAATCATCAATCAGCTGCCCCTCCAGTGGGGATCAAGCTCGCAACCTGAGCATGTGCCCTGACTGGGAATTGAACCATGACCACCTGGTTCATAGGATGATGCTCGACCACTGAGCCACGCCGGCCAGGCAGTTATGCATGTTTTGAGCACACTGCACCTTAAGCTTAGAACATTTCCCCCAGGGTTTGGTCCCTCCCAGATTTTCTACCTCAGCCCATGCCAAAAGGGGAACTGTCTCTTAGTTAGAAACACCCTTTGCCCCGCCCTGAGTGTGTCTGGTAGTCTTCCACACCTGGGAAGGGAGTGGGAAAACAGAAAGCCGCTTTCTGCTTTCTCATGTCACTCGAGCAACCGCCCAGGCGCTTAGCTGCTGCATGTGATCACTCAACTGTTTGCATGTTACTGCTCCTTTCAACAGGCAGTCAGCTTCATTCACCAAGGAATCCCAGCGAGAAGGCCACACCAGATCCTCAGGTCCCAGATCCCAGTCTGATGGCCACGGAGGCTCAGAGGCAAGATGCTGCTCCCCCTGCTTGCTTTGTGGCCGGGGAGTCCAGGAGCCCCAGCTCAGGGCCCTCAAGCCTTTGCAGCTTCGAAATGAACGAAATCTACTCCCGCTGCCTGGACACGGAAGGTGACAAAGAGGAAGAGCCCCCAGGAGTTGGTTTATCTCTGGAGGGGGCCAGCCAAAACCAGGGAGGAGAGCTGAGGTCCCTGGAAGAGGAGTTGGAAAAGATGGAGAGAGAGGCATGCTGCTTTTGTGAAAAGAGTGAGAGCTCTTCGGAAGCTGACACA
The DNA here is from genome assembly GCF_000327345.1 of Myotis davidii. NCBI lineage: Eukaryota > Metazoa > Chordata > Mammalia > Chiroptera > Vespertilionidae > Myotis > Myotis davidii. Next base: position 2,022,463 of record NW_006285483.1, read on the forward strand.
GAGGTCTCCTTTGAGGACTGGGACCAGCAAAATGGTTCACTTAGTTCCCCCAGCCCACCTAAGCCAGCCAGAGAAGCCAGGTGCAAGGCGAGCAAGTGGTCCAAGACCGACATGTACATCAGTAAGTGTATACTAGATGTGAAGATCGCACAGGCAATGGCGAACCAGAATAATGAGAAAATCAAGCAGAAATTCAACGAGTATGAGAGGAGGCTGAAGGAGCAGGAGGAGTGCATGTCTCTGTGGGCTTCTTCAAGAATGTTTCCTAACCTCTCTCACTTGCCTGCGGCGGTGGGCCCCCCATCTTCCGTTTATATTCCCCCTGCCTTGCCAAGGGGCCAGGGGCCAGATGCGGGTGGCAATTGCCCGACCCTAGCAAGGTCTCCAAGAGCAGTGAGAGACTTTCAAGGGGAACATTTTGGCAAAAGGTCCAGGGGAAGAAGTAGCTGTGACTGGAAACCTTTTCCTGCTTTCATTCAAGTCTCTGAAGAAAGCACCGGGGATTCATCAGAAAAAAGCCATCAGGTAAAGCTAAGAAGTGGGAGGTAGGGCATCTGAGCAGGACCTGGAGCCGGGTTCAACACTGCCCCTAACCCATATGCCAGGATGGACATACATACCTCCAATTCATAGGGAGGGTCTCAGCTGTGGGGGGCTCCTCTTAGCTTTGGGAAATAAGGCCTCCAGGATGGAATGCCAAGGTACTTACTCTTCACCTTCCATTCCAAACCCAACACAAAGCTCATGTCCTTTTCTATTGAACCCCATGAAATTGCTGTTTTATAGATCAAAATAATCAAGCATTGACCATTTTACATGATTCAACTTACTAATTATGGTATCTTGGGCAAGTATTAATCCCCATTCGAAATTGCGTAATCATTCAGTCCCGGCCCCGAAGCCTGCTGCCTTAATATAATAGAGGGGGGAGTTGTTGGATCTGTAATGGCTGTGTTTCTGCTCATTCTTCATTTGTGCCCTGTCTGGGTTGGGTTGCCGAGGGCCAAGATTTCGGTGTAAAGAGATGTGAAGAGATGACGTACTACATGTGAAACATGCAAAGGGAAATTATCTTGGTAGATCTGGTTATTTCTACACATTTAGCAAGAATAGTTTTAAAAACAGAATGGAGAATAAAGAGGAGGATTCCTTCATCAAAACACTGACACATGTTTACTGCTTTTCAATCTGCTGACTTTGTGGCCCTGGAAAACAGAGCCCAGGCGAACAATTCCAGCCCACCCAAGGAGCCAGGGACAGTTCCGAAGGAAACAGAAACCAAAGTACTTGCAGGTGGGTTAACGTGCTATTGTCCTTTGTATCCCCAAGCCTTTAGACTTCCCTGTGACTCTGAGGTCACTTAATGACCTTCATACTCTAGCGGCAAAGAGTGTGAGTGACGAAGATGAGTGACACAGAAACAGATCTGGCAGGTTCCCTCTGTTCACTGAGCAAAAAGAGCAGTGTAATGGGAACTCGTAGGAGACGGCAAAGGTAAAGCCCCTGGCAGAGGAATCAGACAGAGCTCATCAGTTGGCAAAAGCAAAGCACCTTGCCTTTCCAAAGCTGCCCCGATGCGTTTTCTTATAAGACATGGCAGGCCTTCCCTTCGCCAGCGCTCCAGAAATCAAACTGTTCGGTTCAAAATGAGTGTCACTGACAGGAGGCCAGAAAGAGGGCGTCGAACACTCTCCTTGTTACCCTGCAACCTCTGATTTCCAGCCGGATCAGTTAAACGAAGCCGAGTCAGCGCAAATCACTGGAAGAAGAGCATATGTGTACCCTGGCTGTTTAAGAACTTAGGCAAAGCTAATTTATTTTGCATCAGGGGAATTATTTTTTTTTAATTACATATTGTTTTTGTGATTAATCACTATGCTTTAATTATGTTCAATTTGTAACAATGAAAATACATCCTGCATATCAGATATTTACATTACGATTCATAACAGTAGCAAAATTACAGTTATGAAGTAGAATGAAAATTTTATGGTTGGGGAGGGGAATTATTAAAGGAGCATTAGATCGTTTTCAGGATAGACTAGTATGTCAATTTTAGTTTTCCTTTTCTGTGGTTAATGACAGCATTTATCTACAGCTTTGAATCTTAGAAGAAAGATTTTTTATTCTCTCCCTCAGTGGTGACTGAGACTAATGACAGTAGTCTGCTGCTCCTTTCATGTTGGTAAATATGTACAGTAAGGGAACATCAAAGAAAACCAGACATTTTAATTTAGTATATTTTATCTTTAGGAAGGGAAGAATTACTATTATTTGTTAATCCTCACCTGAGGATATTTTTTAGTACTAGAAGAAAGATTTTCTATTCTCTCCCTCAGTGGTGACTGAGACTAATGACAGTAGTCTGCTGCTCCTTTCATGTTGGTAAATATGTACAGTAAGGGAACATCAAAGAAAACCAGACATTTTAATTTAGTATATTTTATCTTTAGGAAGGGAAGAATTACTATTATTTGTTAATCCTCACCTGAGGATATTTTTCCATTGATTTTGAGAGAGAGTGGAAGGGAGGGGGAGAGACAGAAACATCGATGTGAGATAGACACTATTGGTTGCCTCCTGCACACGCCCACAGCTGGGGCTCGAGCCTGCAACTAAGGTATGTGTCCTTGACCGGAATCAAACCCGAGACCCTTCAGTCCATGGGCTGATGCTCTGACCACTGAGCAAAATCAGCTGAGGCAAAGAAGGGAATTATTGAAAAACCACTTCCCTGACATCAGAAGGTTTAGCACTCATGTCATTGATAGAGGCAGATGGGGTTCCAGTATAGCCATCAGATAACAAAGCTAACCTAGGGTTGTGGCCTTCCCTGCTCAGCTCCACCCTCTTTCTCCAAAAGAACAAAAACAGACCAAAGCTTAACATTTTGCTACCAGTCCACCTAGTCTTTTTTGTATACTTTTAAAAAACAAAAATTATATACATGTATATATATTTTCTTTTTCTGTTTTTTATATTTTATTGATTTTTTTACAGAGAGGAAGGAGAGCAATAGAGAGTTAGAAACATCGATGAGAGAGAAACATCGATCAGCTGCCTCCTGCACACCTACTGGGGATGTGCCTGCAACCAAGGTACATGCCCTTGACCGGAATCGAACCCAGGACCCTTTGGTCCACAGGCCTACACTCTATCCACTGAGTCAAACCAGTTAGGGCACGTGTATATTTTCAAAAAAATTGAATTTATTAAGGTAACATTGAGCCCCACCCAGCTGCTCAGTGGATAGAGCATCGGCCTGAGGACTCAAGGGTCCCAGGTTCAATTTCAGCCAAGGGCACATGCCCAGGTTGCAGGCTTGATCCCCGTAGGGGGTGTGCAGAAGGCAGCCGATCAATGATTCTCTCTCATCATTGATGTTTCTCTCTCTCTCTCTCTCTCCCTTTCCCTTCCTTTCTGAAATCAATAAAATTATATTTTAAAAGTAACATTGATTAACAGTATAGATTTCAGGTGTACAACTTTATAATACATGCATATATTTTGATTATATCCTGATTATATAATTTTAATTATAATGGTATTCACCCTGATATTTCACTTTACATTAGAACATTATTAAAAACGCCCTTGTAATGTAAACTTACTTTGAAATTGTTGGATTTCCCCCGTTGTTGAATTTTGGGTTGTTCATTACTTTTTCTGTTATGAATAGGGCCATAATGACTTGTCAGTAAAGCTTTTTCTAGATTTCGGGTTAGGTTCTTGATAGATTCCCAGAAGCACGGTCAAGGGTTTGAATGTCTTAAACATTCTTGACAGCTGCTGCCAAATTGCTCTTTATTTTTTATTTTTATTTTTAAAAAAATATATTTTATTGATTTTTTACAGAGATGAAGGGTGAGGGATAGAGAGTTAGAAACATCGATGAGAGAGAAACATTGATCAGCTGCCTCCTGCACGCCCCCTACTGGGGATGTACCTGCAACCAAGGTACATGCCCTTGACTGGAATTGAACCCAGGACCCTTCAGTCCGCAGGCCGACGCTCTATCCCCTGAGCCACACCGGTTAGGGCACCAAATTGCTCTTTAAAGAAGCTGATCAGCTCTGACCTTTCCAATGCCAACAGTCTCTCTGCTGCCTGGGGCAGTGGGAGAAGAGGGCATTCTGGATAGTGGGATTCATATGCATGCACAGATCACATACATTTTTCAGAGTTAGTGTAATGGACAATAAAAAAATACACTATCAGAGGATATTGAGAGGAAAAGAGACTCCCTTGTTTTGCAGATGAGGAAACCTTGCGTGGCCCACAGAGAGTGAAGTTTGTGAAAGTCAGACAGCAGGGGCAGGTCAGGGTCTCTAGAACTTAATGAAACTAGGCTTACGATCTCGGAATGTCTTTAAGATCCCTGGTGCCTTAAGTCTATCTTTACAAAGGTTAGTTATTGTGCTCTCACTGATATGTAGGAGGGGCTGTTACCAGAGAATTCTGATCGAAGGGCAGGAGCAGTTACTGAGCCATCACTGTGTTCTGTGGCACTGAGGGGAAGAGGGGGCTCTGCAACAGCCTACAGACCAGGATTCTGTCTGGTGAAACTGTATTTTTTTTTAAATATATATTTTATTGAGTTTTTACAGAGAGGAAGGAAGAGAGATAGAGAGTTAGACACATCGATGAGAGAGAAACATCGATCAGCTGCCTCCTGCACATCTCCTACTGGGGATGTGCCCGCAACCCAGGTACATGCCCTTGACCGGAATCGAACCTGGGACCCCCCAGTCCGCAGGCCGATGCTCTATCCACTGAGCCAAACCGGTTTCGGCTGGTGAAACTGTATTTTAATTGGTTTCTTCTACTTCTGAAAATCTCCCAAGAGCACTTTTATCTTGAAATCTGAATTTGGAAATTAAAAAGAACCAAGAGACCATCTGACCCAGTCCTTTCATTTCTTAGCCAGGGACAGCCTAGAGAGTCCAGTGCCCAAGCCAAAGTGGCACAGCCGAATAGTTCACTCTTCACCATGTCAAACCACCCAAAGGGACCACCAGTGACAGCCACCCCTGTTCAGGGCTCTGCCAGGTAAGGAGTCTTGCTAGCTTAATGTTGAGGAGTCTGGCGCCCTCTGGTGGCAAGAAGGAGTCAGTGCAACCCCAGGAATGGTTCAGTCCTCTGGGTGGGCTGGTGGGCTAAGGTCGTTGGTGTCAAGAACTTGAGCAAACTGATGTGTTTGTGTCCACCCTGCTCCCCTCCCCCTTCAAAAAACCTATACAATTTAGGATCAACATGGAATCTGTGTCTTCTGAAATATATAATACAAAGTCAAGAAATCATGAAGATGTTGGAAAGGTACACTTAAAATGGAAAAGTGAGTATAAAGTCATGGGTTCTGTTGGACAAAATGCAATTTAAAGTATATTTCTAACCTGGTTGGTATCTCTTAAGTACACAGCCTATACTGCACTGTCCTCCCACATTCTTTTCTTCCGTTAGATTGTTCCATTTTAAAAGCAAAGCCTTTCTGATTACTAACTGCAGAAGAGCAGCGCTTTTTTTTCACTTCTAGGCCATATAAGAAATGTTTCTATTATATTCGGATGTACATTACATAACAAGTGTAGTAAACATACACAATATGGGTATTTGAGATACACCATTACTAACTTAGAAACCCTGCAGTGTCACTTTCACATATCCTGTGGGCATTATCCTTTTGTGTCAGTTTTATCTTGTAAGCTTAAAAGGATATGATGTCCATGCCTTTTAAAAAATATTTTTAGCCCTGACCAGTTTGGCTCAGTGGATAGAGCGTCGGCCTGCGGACTCAAGGTTCCCAGGTTCAATTCCGGTCAAGGGCACGTACCTTGGTTGTGGGCACATACTCAGTAGGGAGTGTGTACCACTGAGTCAAACCAGCTAGGCACGATGTTTATGCTTTTTTTTTAAAAAAAAAAAACACTAATGCTAAGTACATTAGCAAAAGTATAGAACATTTGGAATGAAAACACACACATATATGCACACCCCTAAAACATGAACTCATCATGGCCTAGAAAGCCTAGACAAACTCAAACAGAATCCTGTGGAATCTCTACAGACTGGGGGCTTTAGGTGTCACTTCCTTGTGCCATCTTCAAAGCAAGAAGGTCCATCTGCCTAGAATTCAGTAACAAGGGCTGTAACTAACAAATTCTTTTGCCCTGTCTTCACTCTGTCATCAATTCTCCCCCCTCATGAAGCAAAACAGGGTAAGCTACAGGTGATGCAATTCTAAAAAGGCATATTTTTGTGACAATATGAGCTATAAAAGTATTATATAGCTCTTTAAGAATCAAAAGCTTTTGTTTCCAATGTCCATGGTGCTGTTTTAAATAACGACTTTCTTTTGTATCCAGTGGAGGTTAAAAAAATGGCGGAGAAAGCAGCTGCTGGGCAGCTGGCTGTACCTCCTTGGCATCCTCAGAGCAGTTCGACTTTAGAGAATGAGGCTGAGGCTGAAAACGAGCCTGATCCCTTGCTGCAGCCTCCCGTTAGGGACCCTGAGAATGTGACTTGGCGGCGCGTTGTAGAGTATTCCAGGGAAAATGCGCCAGGAGGGAATGGCAAGCGTGACAAAACAGACAGTGGTGACCATGAGGACGACCAGCGTGGCAGACAGCCTGGAAGCTTCCCCAGTAAGTTCAGTTGGAGGAATTGGGGTGGGCGAACTCTATCACATAATCAGCTCTCAAAGCTAAGAGAACCTCCTGGAATGTTTCCTTTGCTTGGTCCTCCCCTTCCCAACTGCCTGGGATCCCTGCGTTCGAGGGGAAAGCAACATACCCTTTTGATCCCACTGTTCCTCCCACAGGTAAAGAAATCCGGAGATTCTTGAGTTTTTCTACTGCTGGAGCAGACCCATTTTTTTCAAATGCAGTAAAGTAATCCCCATGCACTGAACCTGGGGCTGGGTGTAACCTAGCAAGGAATTGAACCTTTCCTACCTGAGGGCAGTGGTGGACAGCCCTTCCTACTGCCCACTTCTTTGCATTGCACTTTAAGCTGGAAAAATTCCACCGACTCTCAGGGAGTCTATGCCAGAGGAACTTTTGGCTCTCAACACTTCATAGATTTCTACGTTAAAACTGCAGGCTGTGTATTTCCACCTGGTAATTTGCTTGCAATCAAGGCATAAGATGTTATTTCACAGTTGTTTACAAGTCAAAGAAAGGAACATCTAAAATGATCATCTATTTTAGGAAGAAAATCTATTGGCTTATGGGTTTTTTATTGTTTTGTTTTGGGTTTTTTGGTACTTTTTAGAGTTTGTCAAGCCCCATTTTTGACTGGGTGGATGATTCAGGAATGCACGTTGGGGCCAGGCTATGCTAACAGTCTCCACTCTCTAGACCAGAGGTAGGGAATGTCTGGTCCATGGGCCATATAAGGTTCATGAAATCATTTGGTCTGGCTCTGCCCAAGGCATTAGAGGGTGAGTTAATTAAAATGTTTAACCAAATATAGCAGGTTAATTTTTAAGTTGATAATTTTGTATGCCCGCGAAGGATGTTAAAGTATCCAAATGGCCCTTGGCAGAAACAAGGTTCCCCACCCCTGCTCTAGACTGAACCTGACCACGCCACATGGGATGTGGCCATGCTGAGCAGCACATGCATGCATCACTTCTCTCACGCTGCCCTTTGCTCTTTCATGCCATCTGAATACCTCAGAATGACTATGGCCTTGGTTGTGTCATAATCATTAGGTATCAGCCACCCGTCCCCCAGAAAAAGTGAGGAGCCAGAGCATAGTGAAGTCTTTCAAGCACGTTCTGAAGCGCCTGTGGTCACTGAGAAATCTTGCAACGTAAGTAATACGTTCCAGAGAGCCATGTTGAATCCAAGGACCTAATAAAGTAGAAATGAGGTATTGCTACGTGTATGCCATGGAAATAATATCTGTAGTAGTACTTTCTTGTTGGAGTGTGTGCCCTCATGTCTCTGACGTGGATGAAGTCTTTACCTCCCTGCCCTTTACTTTTTGAGTCAGTTCAACTCAAAGCATTGTGTCTCTTGGAGCTTGGGGGGAACACAGACAAGCATCGGGTTCAGCGCTGGCTCTAGAGCTTCCCATCTAGTTGGGTGGACAGGACCAACTTGGAAACACAGCGTGGGTTAGATACCAAAGCTGGTGCCCCAGCGGTGACTGAGGCCAGATTGGAGAAGGCCAAGCAAGAACAGGATTATGATGAGAGCACCTCCACCTGGATGTCCTCTAAGACCCAGATTCAGCTCTCAACTCAGTGGAAGGAATATGTTCATGCCTGACAACTGCGCCCCAGCAGGACCTGCGGGGTTCAGTCATTTCCTAGCATTTGCATTGAGGTTACAGCTTTGCTTCAGGGCTTTAACACATCCTTGAAGCCTGCAATTGGGCCACAGTCCAGCCAGACTAAGAAACCAAAATTTTTTTTATCATTATTGACATGGGGCCAGAATCACTTAAAGAATATAATTAGCAATTGAGAATGAAACATTATAAAAATACAATTGTGATAACATTTTAGGTCTTTCAAAGAACTTACTACAGTATTTTAACACTGCACATAAACCACTCACAGGATAATTTATTCCTTCTATCACATGATGGCCAGAAGGACATGCTGTATTAAACAGACTGGCTTGGCTAGAGAAGCAGGTCTGTCAGGGAAGTGGGGAAGGTATGGGAGGCCGGGCTTGCCTGAGAAGTTTCAATGTGATATGAGGGATAGGAGAGCAGCTACTAAGTGCCCAGGAAGAGGAAACATGTGGCAAAAGCATTGTCCAAGGAAATAAACCACAAAACCTCTGCAAAGGAATGATTGAAGGTGAGCAAAGGAGCCAGTTGCCTGCCATGTGAAGATCAGGGCCTGAACGTAGAGAAATGAGCAGAAAGGAAAGGGGTGGAGCAGAGATGCTGAAGAAATAACTTACGTTAAAATGTTTAATTTTGGGGCTTGGCCCGTGTGGCTCAGTGGTTGAACATTGACCCATGAACCAAGAAGTCCTGGTTCTAATCTCTAAAAATTAATGAAAAAAAAATCCTTGGGTGAGGATTAACAAAAAATAATTAAAAAAAATTTTTTTTTGCTTTCACTATTGAGATTGCATTGCTGTTTTAAAAATCATGATCCTCCCCTTGCCTTTAAACTGTAACAACACCCGAGGGACTCCCCGGTTCCGAGTAGTCTCGGCCTTCTCACCTGGAGGATTATGCCAGCATATGGACTGCAGCTATGAGCGAGGATCAGGGCACTTAAATTCAGTCCTCAGCTTGAGGTGTCCAGGGCCTTTCTTCTTTCTGAGAATTTTGGAGCAGAAAGGTTGCCCAGCCCTTTTCCCCTTCATTGTGCCGGTGAGGACGCTGAGACTGAGGATGGTCCTTCTGCTCACAGCTCGCGGTGGGGAAGGAAGGCAGAGGCAGGAGTGCAAGCAGGCAGGAAGGGCCAGCTCAGAGAGGGTCACCTTAACTGCTGGGTAATGTTAGATGCTGCCCTGTTATTCACACTGCATCCCACTGTAGGACATTGCCTTTAAGTTGGTGTTCTTTACCATGAGCACCAACTTAAAAGCAATGTCCCACATTACCAACAGGGTCAGTCCTGGCCATCGCTTGGTTCACCGGAGTCTTCGGAGGACATAAGAAATGGATTTTTAACACCAGACAATGAGTATTCTTACTCCCCAACCACTCAAGAAAACTTAGCTCTAGAGGTAAGAATTTACAGTTCAGAGTAAGGCACATTTCAGCTTTCTCCATCACCTATTCCTTTAAAAAAATTTTTTTTAAATTGATTTCAGAGAGGAAGGGAGAGGGGGAGAGAGAGAGTAACATCAATGATGAGAGAAGATCATTGATTGGCTACCTCCTGCACGCCCCCTACTGGGGATTGAGCCCATAACCCAGGCATGTGCCCTTGACTGGGAATCGAACTGTGATCTCTGGGTTCATAGGTCGAGGCTCAACCACTAAGCCATGCCAGTGGGGTGCCTTATTCCTTTTAAATTATTTCTATTGGGGAAAAATAGCTTACATATAAAAGTATATAATGTCAACTTAATCAGTATTTTCATGCACTTTGAAAAAAATCTGAAAAATAAGACTTTTGAGAATGGAAGATCAAATGTATTTTCTCCCAAATGCATGGTCCCTGCATTTATTTATATAGCACCATGTACCTTTTTCAAAGCACTTTATCTTACCTAATTCACATATCCTTTCTGGGGGCAGAAAAAGGATCTGCTATTATTTTTCTGTAAAGAAGAACTGGTGATCGGAGATGTGGAGAATTAGTCCTGGCCTACCGGGCTTGGTGGTGGGAGAGCCAGAATTAGAGCAAGGGTCCCTCAGCGAATGTGAATCTGTCCAGCACACTAGGTTTTCTCGGGAATCTAGCTTTAGCAAGAACCTATTTGTACAGAGTATTTTCTTTTATAAAATGAAACTCATTGGATTTACTTATACAATTTCTACCTCAGCTCCTCACTAATCTGCCACCCTTGTTAGATCTTTTGCCAGTATGGAAGGTGGGGTAGAGGAAAGAGAAGATTGTCCATGTCAGTCACAGCATTTGACTGATAAGAATTCAGTGATGCATCAAAAAGCATTGCTTCCACTTGTCTGCGCTTCTGAAAACTCAGAGCAGTTTCCATTATTAATCCTTTCAACATTCTTGATTTTACTGTGAGCAGACTGGGACAATATGAAAATCTTTTTAAAAAATTTGGAAAAGAAACACTTAGAAATTCTAAAACTGAGAAAACGGTCGTTATGCCATTATGGTCGCTGGGCTTTTATTTTTATTGATTTCAGAGAAGAAGGGAGAGAGAGAAACATCAATGATGAAAGAGAATCATTGATCGGCTGCCTCCTACATGCCCCCCACTGGGGATCGAGCCCACAACCCGGGGATGTGCCCTTGACCAGAATTGAACCCAGGACCCTTCAGTCCATAGGCTGATGCTCTATCCACTGAGCCAAACCAGCTGGGGCTGAAAATATTTAATAAAAAGATAGAATACATATGTATATATACAGAGTATATACATATATAAAAAGTATAACATAGAAAAAGTACACCGATCTCAAGTGTTCACCTCATGAACTTTCACAAAGTGAATACATACATGTAACCAGCACCCAGATCAAGAAACAGAACATTATTGGTTCCGGAAAAGACCCACTTTGTGCCTCCTCCCCATCACTGCCTCCCTTCAAAGGAACCAGTGTTCTGACTTCTTATCCCATGGAATAGCTTTGCAGTCTGGGCCATTTTTTCAGCTCTTTGGCTCTTCTGATAAAGCTCCCAGGAATCAGAACATCTTTGTTGGAAATTTGGGGTGAGGAGTGTAATGATGAAGGGAAAGTCACGTTACAATGGAAGGTGGGGGGAGGCCTTGTTGAGGAGGAACATCGAGTACAAATAAGTACTTAGTGTCTGCAAAGCAGGCTTATTCTTTTTCTATACAATATGCAGGAATCTTACAAAGATTTTCCATGTTTAAGGACATCTGGAAATTCTCAACCTTTTGATGAGATGTCTGCCTCCACTGAGCCTCCTTTCTTTCTTTTGTAGACCTCAGGTCCCGTAGAAGAGGACTTCGAAGGAATGCAAGAGGCATTTGCTCAATGTCAAGTCTCTGGTAATCGCCATTAGGGCAGATTCCTTTAAGAATCACTTGCCTTCACTTTGTGTCGAAACACGGATGTTTGGAGTTGGAGCGGTCCTTAGAGATAATGTCTCCAGGCCTTTCATTTTACAAATTAGAAAACCTAGGCTCAGTGATTTCCCTTCATTAGAATGAATCTCTTGCCCCTCACCTGCCTGAAGACATCCACATGTTACCTATACCTCCCCTTGAGTTCTTATGGCATGTGTTGAAGTTGTTGTTTCTTTTTTCCCCTCTAGTCTTTCACTAGATTTAAGGCTTCTTCATGGCACATACTAGGTGATCAGTTATCTTTGCTGAGCTGCCCTGAAGGATTTGCCCAGCCCACAGAGCTAGTTATTGACACAACCAGAACTAGAACTTGGTTGCTATGACTTTCTCCACTCTGAAAGGCAGCGTTTCACCGTCATTTTCCTTTGCTTGCTTTGCATCTTAGCAAAGAGTTAATAACAGCCAGTAGTGCAGAGTCAGCAGCATAACATCCGCCCCTGGGGAGGCCTTCGGTTCTACATAGCTTAGCAACTGCTTTCTGTGACATGGCAAGTTAACCTTGGATCACAAGACAAGATATAAGTGAATCCCTGATTCTGATACAGACATTTGAAAATTGTATGCTTTTGCTCTCTTAAGGTATGTAACTATCTGTTTTAAAACCAGAGTTATCCACCTACCAAGCCATGTAGCTGTCCACAGTCATGTCTCAACACTCTGCCTCCAGCCAGCAGGGCGGGCTTGGACTGTGAACTCCTCTTCCTCCTGCTGCACACTCCAGCTTCCATCTCTAACCTGATCCAGGCTCTAATCAAAGCTGGAAGCATTTTAAGAAGCTGTAAGCTTATAGAATTCAGGCGTGGGGAATGTCCAGCCCGTGGGCCGTATAAAGCCCTGGAAATCATTTGGTCTGGCCCTGCCCGGGCAACTGCAGGTGGACTAGAAATTCAATAAATCTAGGAGCTTTTTTCATAGCAACATAAATTTATATTATGTGAATGATGTTATAAATATCCAAATAGCCCTTGGCAGAAAAAGGTTCCCCACCCTGTTTTAGATGAACAGTTACATTCTCAGGATAATAAGTATTAAAAGTTCACAGGCCTAGGTCTTGGGCCACCCACTTCTTTTTGAGGATCCTCTATCCATGATCACTTTCTGGGTGAGCCTGGCCGGCACACGGCCGCTTCGCTTATGTTTGGAAGAGGGTCGAGTGGAATAGAGAAGTTTGGGGCAGACAGGTCAGAAAACCTGGGCTAGTCCCATCCAGACATCTGCAGTCCACGAAGAAGCCTCTGATGTCTACTGTTTCATTCTTTCGGCCCCCTCTTCCCACTTTTCTGCTAGGGCTCTGATACATACGCTCTCCACACCAGGCAGTGAAACAAGGGTAACGATTGGACACATGCCGGCTTCCAAGACCACTTCTGCCTCTGATGCTCTTTCTTTCTGTATCACCTTGGGCAAGTCACTTCACCGAGGTTGCACTGTCCCTTTGTATAAAGTAAAGGAGATGGTCAGACTCTAAAATCTCTAAATTCCCCTCCTGCTCTGAATTGTGCTTATTAGGAATTCATTTATGCTTTCTAGTGTTTGAGGGCCACAGGAAGAACCCCTGTGTGCCTTCACTGATAGGGTTTCAGAGCTCCTTGGTACCTGCCTACGGGGGCGTTGTTCTCTGGGCCTCCCCATTGCCCACCAGACTACCTGGACCTACGGGATGGGAGGGGGGTCATGAGCATTTGCCAGTAGGGCCGGCTGCTCTGCCCCTTCTCCGTAAGCCACAGCAGTACAGTGGTGGGAAGGAAAATGGACCCTGGCCCTGTCTGCCCGGAGGTTTGCACAGTATCTCTGAGCATCCGGGAGGACAGAAGACAGTTGAATTAGCTCTTTAGTCCTCGAGACCCCAGCCCTACTCCTTAAGTGGTTTTTGATGGCCAAGAGGCACAGTTAGCACTCTGGGAAAGCTCAGTTAATGGTTTTTCCTATTTGGGCTCTTCAGTGAACAAACAGTTCTTGGTTTCAACGCCCCCTGGTGTCTGTTGACAGGAACCAGATCAATTTGCCTTCCTGAAAAGACAAAACCACATTTGTCTCCAAAAATAACTGAGAGGTTATGACTGGAAGGCCAGTAAATGGCTTGCTTGTGTTCTGAGTGTCAGAGTTCTCCCCTCTGAGCAAGAAAAACAAACTTTTGGAACAAAAACCCCTTCTGCGGCACTCAGTCCAAACCCAATTAGGAAGCACTTCTGTTTATCAGAGTATTTCTCATCTGAACGAGACCAAGGGAGAGTGAAGGGAATGAAAAGAGTAATCTATGGGTTGCGGGCACATCTCCAGTGGGGGATGTGCAGGAGGCAGCTGATCGATGTTTCTCTCTCATCGATGTTTCTGACTCTCTGTCTCTCTCCCTTCCTCTCCGTAGAAAATAAATAAAATATATTTTAAAAAATAACATACTGTTTTAAAAAAAAAAGAATAATCTGGGTTGGCAAAAATCAAGTAAAAAATACATTTGCTGTATTCTTTCAGGTGAAAGAAAGGTCCAAACGAGACAAAGCTTTGGAAAGGAAGCTGAGGTTTTGACCAGGTCCCAATTCCAACCTGTACGAAGGTATGTGCTATTATTTTCTTCACAGTCTCAGACTCATAGAAGTAAAGTTAATTGGTGATAGCACCCCGTATTTATATATTCTCATCTTAAAATGTACTAGCCCTGTGTTCTAAAAATTAGCTCTGGTGAATGAGCTCTGTTAGGACTTGTTCAGAATGTGAGCGGTCATGAAAGGCAGTCATTATCTGGATTCAGATCCTGGCTGCTTTCTGTCCGTGTGACCTTGGTCAGGTTTCTCAAGCCCTCTCTTCTATTTCCCTGTTTGTAAAACAGAAATAAGAATCTTTACTGAGAATGTTGACATAGGGACTAAAAGTAATAATATAACTCCTGGGCATTTATCCCAGAGAAATGAAGACTTAAGCTCACAAAAATACACACATGAAAATTATAGCTACTTTTTTTGTTGCCAAAAACTGGAAACCCAGATTTTATCTAACAAGGGGACGATTTAACAGGCTGTGATACATCCATACTATGGAATTCTCTTCAGCAATAAGAAAGAATGAGCAGTGCCCTGGCTGGTGTGGCTCAGTTGGTTGGGTGTCATCCTGTGCACTGAAAGGTTGCTGGTTCAATTCCCAGTCAAGCCACATGCCTGGGGCTGAGGACTCGATCCCCGGTAGGGGGCATGTAGGCAGCAGCTGATCAATGTTTTGCTCTCACATCAATACTTCTCTCTCTTAAAAAGAAAAAAGAACATTTTTTTATTTTTATTTTTATTTTTTAAAAAATATATCAGAGAGGAAGGGAGAGAGATAGAGAGTTAGAAACATCTATGAGAGAGAAACATTGATCAGCTGCCTCCTGCACATCTCCCACTGGGGATGTGCCCGCAACCCAGGTACATGCCCTTGACCGGAATCAAACCTGGGACCCTTCAGTCCGCAGGTCGACGCTCTATCCACTGAGCCAAAACGGTTTTGGCTATTTATTTATTTTTAAATATTTTGTTTCTTGTATATGCCCTGACTGGGGATCAAACCTACAACCTGGGTGTAGCGGGACAATGCTCTATGAGTTACGTGGCCAGGAAAAACAATGAACTATTGATACATGTGACAACTTGGATAAATTTCCAGAGAATTCTGCTGAGTGGAAAAATCAATCCCCAAAAGTTATTTAAATGATTTCACTTATATAACATTTTTGAAATGATAAAAATTATAGAAATAAAGAACAAATGAATTGTTTCCAGGAGTTAGGGAGGAGGTGGATAGTGGGAGGGAAGTAGGCATGGCTATAACAGGGCAACATTGGTGGTGAAAATGCCTGTCTTGATTGTATCGGTGTCCGTTTCTTGGTTGTGATATTGTTCTGTAGGTTAGCAAGATGTTTCCATTGAGGGAAAATGGGTAAAGTGTATTTCTTAAAACTGCATGTGAATATAGTTATCTCAAAAGAAAGTTTAATTAAAAAATGAATAGATGTAAAGGGTCTAATACAATAACATTCACTTTACTTTTCCCCTCTCTGAGCCTTAGTTTCCTTATCTATAATAATTGTAGGTAGTATTTCCTAAGCAGCCACCATGTGCAGGCACTCTGTTTTGTCAAATTTAATTCCTAGAACAACCCTCTGAGGCTCACACTATTATCTCCATTTTGCCAGCAAGGAAAGCAAAGTTCAGGGAGTTTAAGTATTTTTTCTACGGTTAAACAGTTGGTGAGTGGCTATTTCAGTCAAGAGAAGCTAGATTTATGCTACATAACAATCCCCAGGTTTTAGTGGCTTAAAACAATGCAAGTTTATCATTTGCTCATGCTCCTTGTCCATCCCGGGATAGCCAGGAGTGTGCTGTGCTATGTTCCCTTCTATCAGAGATGCACGCTGAGGATAGGGTCCATCCTGTGCGTCCTTAATTGACGAGGAGGCAAAGAGGGGACAGTGAATTGTGTGGTGTCCTTTAAAGTTTCTTCCCAAGAGTTACACACATCATTTTCACTTATATTTCACTGGTTAAAACAGGTCATGTGGCCATTTATGCAAATTAGGAGGGCCAAAAAGTGCTGGCCTACTGTGTGCTTGGAAGGAGAACAAATATTTTAGAGAACAGAATTAATAAAGACACAACTCAAAGTCAAAGTCTGTGCTCTTTACTTTGTACCTTTGGCCCACAGGATTGTTGCAAAGATGAAAAAACGTGAAAAAGTGGAAGGATTTAGGTGTGTCCTGGCTTATAGTTTCTGTTCAACAAGTATTGAAATTGAATCCTAAATACTGGTTCAAGTAGAAACAGGTCCGGTTTGTCTTCCGTATTCTTTTCTGGCCACTCTGTGCCCGGAAGCTGTCTCACATGGTCAGGCCCCATGACTGCCCCTTGCTCCAGCCTCCATCTCCAGCAGAGTTCCTGCGCTCCAGTGGTTTCCTCTGGAACTTGCTCACTGTCCTGTAACATCAGCAGCTGGTTTCAGATTGGCTGACCCTTAGAGAATATTTATTCAGTCTCTAAGGGGCAACCGAGGCACAGAGCAGGGCCCAGACTGGCCTGAGAACATGTGGCTAGTTGGTAGCAGAGCCAGGACCAGAGCCCACACTTCCCACTTCTGAGCCTAGTGCCCTTCTTGCTGCTTCTCACACTGGTCTCTTGTACCAACTTAGTGCACTCAGCTGACAGGCCATTCATATAATTTCTCACTTTCTCTCTTACAGTCCTGAAGGTGAACCAGAGGAGACGTTAAAGGAGTCACCCAAGGAACTGAAAGAAAAAGACATGTATGGCCACCAAAGGGCTGCCTAAGGATACTATGTAAAGTTTTGGTTTTAGGGAAATAGTATTTCCTTGTTTGTAAGAATCTACATTCTTCTCATTTTTTTGTGAGCCTGTTTCTTCTTTCGCCAAGAAGATGTGATCTAAATTACTAGCATCTTGCAATCAAGGAAATACAGTGATAATAACAACTATGTGTTTCTACTTGAGATATAAACCTATTTATAGAAATGGATTAAATCTGGTTCCCACGCAAATATACTTTCATCTATGGACATAGTTTACTTTTAGTTGCTGAGATATATTTAAAGTTAGTATCTCTTTGTAAGGTACTCTCCAATATCCTCTTTAAGATATATATATAAGATATTCAAACATATTCTCTAATTCTGGCCTGTAGCCAAATAAAGATTTTTGTCAGGAGCATCTTTATTTTTTAAAAATATATTTTGTTGATTTTTTACAGAGAGGAAGGGAGAGGGATAGAGAGTTAGAAACATCGATGAGAGAGAAACACCGATCAGCTGCCTCCTGCACACCCCCCACTGGGGATGTGCCCGCAACCAAGGTATATGCCCTTGACTAGAATCGAACCTGTGACCCTTGAGTCTGCAGGCCGACGCTCTATCCACTGAACCGAACTAGTCAGGGCAAGAGCATCTTTAACTAGTTAACTACCACGTGTCCAAAATGGAAACCATCCCCACATGCCACAATATTTTGAATTTAACTGAAAAGATCAGTTTGCAATGAATACTATAAAAATAAATATATTACTCACAGTTCGGGTGTTCTTTAATATTTTCAGCTGAAAGTTCTCACGAAAAATGATTTTAAGGTTGGTCGGGGCTGCCACTTAGGGAAAACATATTTTTTTATAGACACGCTTGGCATGTGGGGAAGGTCTGCCATGTGCAACTACAGATGCTTATGGCGTACAGTGGGTTAAAAAGTACCTCTCAGGAATATGTTGTTAGATTTTTCCAAACATCTCCCAATTATTGTGTGCTTTTAATTTTTTAGATCATTGACAGACATTCAAGACCTGTCTAGTATCTCCTATGAACAAGATGCTTCTTTTAAGGAAGTCTCATGCAAAACACCCAGAGTAAACCATGCGCCTCCTAGTGTCAGCACTCCACTCAGCCCAGGTGATCTCTTGAAGGGAGGAGAAGCTTTTGGGGGAGGGAGCAACAGCCCCGGCGCCATTGGCTCTGGAAGCCAGGCCTTGGGAGCAGACCTGGAAGGTGCTTTCTCGCAGAGCAGCGCAGAGGTATTCTTTAGGGCCAGAGTTGAAGGGACAGCCCCATGGGAGGCTGGGGAAGGGCGGTGCTGGTGGTCATTAAGCGGCTGGAGGAGGTGTTTTTACTGCAGTGGGAGAGACATGCAAATGCAGAGACTGCTCTGTACCCTGAGCACTATTGAATTTAGTACAAATGCATTGCATTCTCTAGAGTTTATAACTTCAAACAGTCCCTTGTGCCTAAACATGTATAGTTCTGAGCCCTGAAGCTGTCTATAGCCAGCACCAACATCCTCGTGTCCTAGTTCTCCCTCTATTTTGGTGACTAAGTTCGGAGACTGTTTATTTGTTTGTTTACATTTTTTGTTGATAATCCTCACCCAAGGATATTTTTTCCATTGATTTTGTTTTTAGTGAGAATGGATGGGAAGGAGGGAGAGAGAGAGAGAGAGAGATTGATTGGTTGCCTTCCACACACACCTGACCCTGGCCAGGAACAAACCTGCCCAAGTGCCCTTGACAGTAATCGAACCCATGATCCTTCAGTGCGAGGGCTGATGCTCTCCCACTGAGCTACACCAGCCAGGGCAAGACTGTCATTTTTTTATACTTGGAGGAGCTGCGTTTCAGATCAGTGATCACTTCAGTTACTAACATTTTGGAGATTGCATGGTATAGGTATATGGTTGTATGAGGTTTTCTGTTTTTGTTTTTAAATAATATAAAGGATTCAGACACTAACTACCCTCTTTTCTACAACAGAGTCAATTTCTTCATCTGATAGTCACTATAAAGACTGCCTTGAAAGCTTCACATTTCAGGATAAAACAGGGTCTACCTCGTGCTGGAGCTATCACGAATCCACTTTGCCTGATAAATTTACAACTGTCCAGGAGAAAGTAAAGAGCCTAGAGTCCCTTTTTGCTTCCTCTGAAACTCTCCCTTCAAGACTGACTGATCACGTAAGTATGCCAGGTCTGCATTCCCATGGAGTCAGCCCAAAGGCCTCCATGGTCCAGAGTGCCACGATTTCTCCAAATCCATGTACAAAGAGAGCAAGAAGCCAGCGGGACCCTTTCCAGCTTCCCTGGGGCTCTCTCTGAGACTGTCTTGTAAGATAGACCCTGGGTTTTGTGCCTCCCTCCCGCAACCCTCTGCCGCCTAGAGGTAATGTTTGGCAATTTCTCTAGGAGCCAAACTCTGCCATAGTTTATGATGCCGCCTTCACCTGCATTATTTTTCTCTCTAATCATATCCTACCTACTTGAGGTTTGAGTTCTTCTTCCTTCTTGAAGCCTCCTCTGTTTAGTTCCCTAAGAGTTGTGATTGATATTCAGTCTTCTCTGAACTCCTGAACGCATAGTCTAGTGAAAACACTCAGTTGTTATGCCACCTTCTCTCCTCCCTCATATTTTGCACGTGTAGTCTTTTCAAGAAAACGACAAGTTTCTTCCTTGGTGCTGTGCATTGAGAACCTGTCACTCTATCCCTTTGCCGGTTCTGCCACCTCCAGGCCTCCGACATGTGAATGGAACCCTCTTGAGTTCTCCAAGCCATTATCACCC
>NW_006285483.1:2042355-2058546 GCF_000327345.1 Myotis davidii
GAACCTGTTGACTCGCCATCCTATAGTAGATTGATTATTGGCTTTGGCCCTCGGTGAGAAACCAACTATTACCTTCTTTGGGCATTTGATTCACAAAAGGTCTCAGTCTGAAGTAGGGCAATAAAGAATTTTATGCTTTCATTCATCAAACTGTTCATTGGGCAGGTTCTAAATGTCAGACACCTTGCCCAGCCCTCTTCAAGGCATTCAAATGTGAATATAAAAGGCCTAGTCCCTGCCCTGAAGGAGCTCACCACCTAGTGAGAAAGACTGTAACACAGAGGGAGTACTGAGTGCTGAGTGCTGCATAGGCAAGAGGGGTAAGAAGGCTTCCTGGAGGAGGTGGCATTTGAATGAATTTGACTCAATCAGCAAGCAACTGGTTTCTTCCACTGATGATACACAGCCTTAATGTTGGAAATGGTTGAGCTATATGGGCCTTTTTAGCTCAATATATGTGTTAATTACCACATTTATGTCTTACTTATAGAAAAGATCATCTACCTTTACTGGGACTGGTTCCTCCAGAAGTGCTCAGGTGCCTGACAAATCATCCCATGCCATCCAGAGAAGGAGCCTGCCAAGAGGTACCCTGTTTAATATCAAAGCACAAGTTTATAATAGGAAGGCAATTTACGGGAGCCATAGTCTCATCTTTGATGCTACCTTTGATTTTAACAAAAATATTATTTCCCCCCCAGTTATAAAAGTAAAACATACTCATTATAGAAAACGTGGAGAATAAAGAAGAGCTTAAAAAAGAAACACATTGAATTCTACCACCAGCACTATTTTGGTACATATCTTTTCTGTATTTTTAGAAATATACAAAAAAAAAACCCACTTTTTTTTAGCATAGTTGAGATTATATATTACATCACTTCTAGCCAGCTTTTTTTCTTTGATGATATATTTTGAGGATTCCTCCTCTTCAGTAAAAATTATTTGTAAATATGTTTAATGGCTGCATAGTAGTCCATTCTACATATGCTGCATAACTATGTCCTTATGTTGAGGGACTGTGCAAAAATCTGTATCTGCACCTTGGCTCCTTTCCTTGGGAAAGCTTAGAGGACAGTTCCAGCGTGTTAACAGCTCTTAGACAGGCGTGTTGCCTTTGCCACATTAATGTTTTTTTAAAACATGGAACACTTAACAAATTTGTGTGTCATCCTCTTGCAGGGGCCATGCTAATCTTTTCTATATCGTTCCAGTTTTATTATTATTACTAGTGGCCCTGCGCACAAATCCGTGCACGAGTAGCTCGCTGCCCCGCCCACCGCTGCTCATAGCTCTCCGCCACCGCATGGAGCTGGCTGCCCCGCCCTCATGTAGCTCTCCCCCCCTCATAGCTCGCTGCTCTGCCGCCACTTGTAGCTCGCTGCCCCGCCCACCTGCTGATCGGTCGTTATGCATCACAGCATAATGACCATTTGCATATTACCTCTTTATTATAGGATTTTTATTATTATTTTTAATCCTCACCGAGGATATTTTTTCCTTTGATTTTTAGACAGAGTGGAAGGGAAAGGGAGAGACAGAGAGAAAGACCAATGTGAGAAAGACACATTGATTGGTTGCCACTCGCATGCCGAGGAGCCTGCAACCAAGGTATGTGCCCTTGACTGAAATCAACCCTGGGACTGTTCAGTCCACAGGATGACGCTCTATCCACTGAGCCAAACTGGCTAGGGGCTTATTGTTACTATTTTTAATTTTTATTGATTCCAGAGAGGAAGCAAGAGGGAGAAAGATAGAAACATCAATGATGAGTGAGAATCATTGATTGGCTGCCTCTTGCACACCCCACACTGGGGATCAAGTTTGATGCCCTGACCTCCTGGTTCATAGGTCGATGCTCAACTGAGCCACACTGGCCAGACTGTATCGTTCTAATTTTAGTATATGTGCTGCCGAAGCGAGCACTGCCACATTAATTTTAATGTCTTGCATCTTTGGTACAACTCTTAGAATCTCCCTCTGGGGGATAAAGATTTTGTGGATTATGCTGAGAGGGTGTGGTTGATGTTATAATTGAGCACTTAGGGGAAGGCCCAAAGTATGATTGCTTCTATGTGCCCTGGCCTCATAATCTATAGAGAAATCTGTCTACTTTGTGTTTTGT
This sequence comes from Myotis davidii, assembly GCF_000327345.1. Lineage (NCBI taxonomy): Eukaryota > Metazoa > Chordata > Mammalia > Chiroptera > Vespertilionidae > Myotis > Myotis davidii. Next base: position 2,044,481 of record NW_006285483.1, read on the forward strand.
TCCTTTTGACTGGTCCAGAGCCTCACTCTATATGCCTTTATCAGCCCTGTTCCGGACTGTGCTCCCAGCCTCTCAGTAAGAATTTGTACTTCACCTACCCCGAATATCCTTGGGGAATGAGGGGCACAGATTAAGCAGTACTGGGGTAGGGGTAACATAGGAAAGGATTTGGAATAAAAGGGGGAGTAAAGCCATTCACATGTTTGGAGGTGTCAACTAGGCCTGTTATTGTAAGAGGCCTTTTCTCTGCCTTAGTTTGTTGTTTCGCATTGGGAAATCCTAAATCAAATCCATGTGGAAGCCTAGAAAATCCACTTTAGGTCCAGGAGAGTGTTAAGTCATTTCCTCTTTTATCTTTTCAAAGAACTAATAGAAGCCATCTCGCAGCATCACATTGACAACCTACCGCCTCCATCTCAGGAGCTACTTGATGAACTTGGTAAGGGATGCTCAATACAGAATGTCGGTGGCCCTGTTAGCTGTGGTCACTGACCGCAATACGGTTGCTTGCCTTGGGCGTGAGCACTAGTGCAGAAGGCCCTATGACTGTACAGAATTCAGGAAGGGGCAGTTTTTAAATCAGTGGACCTCAGATTACTGCCGAAGCCTGGCCAGGATAACTGGCCTGTGTCATTTTGTTTCTTACAGGGTCCCTGGTAATGATTCTACTAGTAAGAGAAAATAACAACATTCATGTGGTTTATGATGAACTTCCGTTATTAAAGGAATTGTTATCTCCTTTTTTAACCAACCCAGACATATCTTGGAGGCCTGATGTCTGGTTACTGAATCCAAAACACCCTGTTCTTTTAGTTCAGCCATTAGCAGGCGGTATTGAAGGTATTGGCATTGTGGATGAATCACTTTCCTGAGGGCAGAGAAGTCAATGGCACAAGACCTAATGTGACCAGAATTTTCCATTTCAGGAAGAGACTGAGCAATACCAGTTCAGTTATAATTGTAGCCGATTGGCTGGCCTTTCCCAGCTGAGTAGGTGCTGGACGTAAATGCTATAGAGACCTTTGGGGCAGGTGGTTTTCTTCCCCAGAAAAGGCCCAGCTGCTCTTTTCTTGACAGCCTGGCCCACCAGCCTCACCCTCAGAGGACACATCTTGTGAGACCTCTGATGGTTCCATTCTTAGGATGGAGCCTCTAGAAATTTTCCTGAGGGGCACCTCTTGGTTTTCAGAGTCTCAGAGGTTGTGTGTGTCTGAATACAAGAAGAGGAAGGTGAATGAGGACTTACCTGGTCTGACTCAACCGAAAGCTACCGTCTATGTTATCACAAGCCCCAGCCCCACTGGCCTGATGAACTTGGATGGAGTCAGTCAGAGCTTCCAGAACCTGCCTTAAGGTCTTCTTCTGTAGTCATAGGCCCTTCTTTCCTACTGCACCCCTCCCCTGATGCCACAGGGTCATACAGGTCACAGGATCTTGGGGCCGTTTTCTCAGGGCACCACCCCCATGGTCTGCTCTGGAACTCCCTTGGGAGTCCTTGCAAAGTCCTCTTCTCCAGTTGCTCTTTAAAAAAAAAAAAATATATACAGCCTGGCCAGTTGGCTCTTCCTTTTTTTTTTTCTTTTTTGGTCTTTTTGTTAATCCTCATCCTGGGATATTTTTTTATTGATCTTTTAGAGAGAGTGGAAGAGAGAGGGAAAGACAGAAACATCAATATGAGGGAAACCCATTGATTGGTTGCCTCCTGCACGAGCCCCAACCAGGGCCTGGGCCAGTGAGGATCCTGCAACCAATGTATGTGCCCTTGACCGGAATTGAATCCGTGACCCTTTGCTCTGCAGGCCAACGCTCTATCCACTGAGCCAAACCAGCCAAGGCATGCTCTTCTTAATACAATAGAACTGCTGCTTGCGAGTAGATAGAGGTCACCACACACCCTACAGGTTGTCATCTGTGCCTTGGTCCTGGCATAAGCAGTACTTGTAGGCTCCTTTGAGGTTTGACTTGAGTGAAACTTTCCTCTGGGTTCTGCTGTCTTCTCTCTTCAGTCACCACACGGAGTCCCCCGTTTCAGCAGCTGTCACCAGGTCTCTTCCCGGGCTCCAGCCTCATGGCACTGCTGAGTCCCAAGGCACTGTGTGCAGCCCTCCCTCATGTTGCTCACAGGACTGATCTGGGCCAGGTTTCTAGGTGATGTCTGTACTTGGAGATGGGTCAGTAATTTTCCAGAAAGAAAAAGGGCAGAGGGCATTTGGGTAGTTTCTCCTAATAATGGGTGCGCTCAGCTGGTTATATACATCATCACGCTGTTGTTCCCCCTCAGCAGTGACCAGAAGCTGATGCCTGTGCTTTTGGAGCGCCCACATCCAAAGCCCTGGGCTTCTGGCAAGGGCATAAAGGGGAGGTGCTTTAGAATCCTAGGGGAGCCTTAAGATCAACAGAGGACTACTTTAATAAGGATAAAACGAGCTTTTTATTTCAAATAATATTGAATGATCTTGTAAGGCCCCATGATGCCCAGGAGCTACCAGGTAGGGCCTGTAACTGACCTACAGGAAGGGTGAGACCTGTTTCTGCACACAGCAGGGCCGTGTGGTGAGCGAGCCCTGGGCTCCTGTCCGTGCTGCCTCCCAGCTGTCACTGCTCTGCTCTGGGAGCACTTGGAGGAGACCAAACACCTAACAGATGCAAGACAGTGTGCTGAGCTTAGCAGATGCTTGTCTTGGTCTAGTGAGCAATTCCTTAGGAACTGGAAATTATATTCTTTGCTTTCTGTCTTTCCCATTAACTAGGTAAAAATATAGTCCAATAAGGATGGGGGAAATTATGGGTTGCTCTGATTCTGTTACAAACTGTTTGAGAGATTAGAAAATGGAGATTAAGAGCATAAACCTTAGAGCTAGACTGCCTGGGTTTAAATTCCATTTCCTCCTCTTACTCTCTGTGATTCTAGATAAATTCCTCCTTAACCCCTTTTTACTTCCATTTCCACATCTGTTAAACAGGAATACCAATGTGATCAATCTCATAGCGTTGTTGTGAGAATTAACTGCAAACATTGATCTTGACTTAATGATAGTTAGAAACCGTACCTGCCACATAAGGCTCTAGAAATCTTTCCTATCATCATCGGTTTTATTTTTATTGTTGTGTGGGATTGAAAGTCCTCATGCAGTGGTTTCCAGGCACCAGAATCACCTGGTTAAAGTACAGATTGCTGGACCCCACCCCAAGTTTCTGATTCAGTGGGTCTGGAATGAGGCCCAGAATTTGCATATGTAATGAGTTCTCAGGTTTACTGTGGCTGGTCTAAGGACCACGCTTTGAAAACCACTGCCCTAGAGAATGGTGTGACATGCAAAGGAAGAAATAAGTTGCCTTCTGCTTTTGTATTGGACAGAGCACTTGAAGAGGCAGCAGGCCTCATCCGCAGTGTTGGGTGAGGACCCAGCAAATCCTCTGGGCGTTACTGCAAAAGGTAAGCCAACTACCCAGATGTTTCTCATCAGGTTCTTGCTGTGGTGCTGCCCTTGGCAGTACAGAGGTACATTTGGGAGAGTGGACCTTGAGGTTAGGGATAACCTCCTTGATTCTGATTCCACTGCTTTTGTGTGGCAAACTGTTTAATGTCTCTGAACCTCAGTCATCCTCACCTGTAAAATGGGGATGATCATTCCTACTCCATGATGTACATAATAGTTTCATACACAGTGCCTGGCACATTGTAAGACACTGAACAAATGTTAGTTCCCTTCCCTTCATAGGACAGCTGGCAAGATGGAACAAGATGGCATGTGTAAAATGCCTGGCATATATTAAAGGGTACTACCCTTCCCCACCCAAATATTTTCCCTGGGGCTCCAACCTAGAAACATCTCGCAAATGAGAACAGGGTGGCCCTCAAGAAAATCTGTAGGATTTGTTTTCAGGGTCTCTTCCTTCCTCTTTTATGTTCCCTTTCTTTCCTCTGCTTCCTCTGTCTCTCTTGAGCCCTGGCACAGGCAGGGTTTCCTGTAGCTTCACCTGGCACTGAAGAGCTCCCAGGACCCCTGCGGCAGCTGCTGTGGAGACAGGCACCCTGTAGACTGCCACCTGGCACCTGCTCTCCTGGGGAAGAAGGAACTAGTGCTTTGCAGACGACAGGGGCCACTGATTAGCCCTAAGTTTTTAAAGCACTCCATTTAAGGCAGTCTTTGAATTATTGTTTTTTTGTTGTTCAAATAAAGTGACGTTTTTCAACTGTTTTTAGATCAAAGTCATTTAGAAGAACAAGAAACTAGCAGAACAAAAGAAGATAGCAGTGTGCTTTGGACCCAAGAAACTCAGGGTCTAGAAGAGGACACAGAAAGGTAACATAAAAAGCTGGACTTTTGAAAGGATTTAAAATACTGTATTAGTTTTTGTTCTGCTATTGACAATTAAGAAGAAGGGGGGAAATACTCTTTTTTCATACTATCCCAATAGCCCCTATTCCTAAAATGTTAAAAAAAATTTAAATTGTCATAGAATACACATAACAAAATGTTTAAGTTCACTACTGTTAATTATATTCACATTGTTGTGCAACCAATCTCCAAAACTTTTCCATGTTGTAAAACTGAAACTCTACCCATTAAACAACTCCTCATATCCCCCTCCCCTCAGTCCCTAGCAACCACCATTCCACTTTCTGTTTCTATGACTTCGAGGACTTTTGATGACCTTATATAAGTGAAATGATACAGTACTTATCTTTTTGTAACTAACTTATTTCACTTAGCATAATGTTCTCAAGATCCATTCATGTCGCATGTGTCAGAATTTTCTTACTTTTTAAGGCTTAATTCCATTGTACTAGTATGTTTATGTGTATGTGTATTGGATTTTGTTTATTCTTTCATTTGTTAGTGGACACTGGTTGCTTCCACCTTTTGACTATCGTGAATAATGCTGCTATGAACATAGGTATACAAATATCTCTTCAAGGCACCCTGCTTTCAATTCTTTTGGACATATTCTGACGTGGGGTTGCTGGATCGTATGGTAAATCTATTTTTAATTTTTTGAGGAAATACCAGACTGTTTTCCACAGCAGTTGCACCATTTTACACTCCCACTGACAGTGCACAAGGGTTTCAGTTTCTTCACATTCTTGCCAATACTTATTATTTTCTGTTTTGTTTTGTTTTTTATAGTAGCCATCCTAAAGGATATGAGGTGATATCTCATTGTGGTTTTGATTTGCATTTTCCTTATCATTAGTGATGTTGAGTACTTTTTCAAATGTGTTTGATGTCCATTTGTATATGTTCTTTGAAGAAATAACTATTTGACTCCTTTGCCCATTTTTTAATAGTTTTTTTTCTTGTCAAGTTTTTTGTGTTTTTGTTTGTTTTTTACTTCATTTTGCAAGGCAAACACAGGTTTCAGCTTCTTTCAAGACATTTTACTTAAAGCATTGGAAGAGAATTGTTAGATCTTTCTAGCCAACTACGTGGAAACGGGGCAGTCACCTAGACAATGCAGTGTAAAAAACACTAGGTTGCCTTAAGAAACCCGATTCTCGCCCTGATTCAGAGCTCTCCTCTAACTTGTGTGGTAAGGTAAACCCCTGCAGCTCATCTCCTTTGCCTCCTGACTTCTCTTGCCTTGTCCTGCCATTCAGGGCAAGATGAGTAAGACACTCGTTGGGCACAAAATTGAGGAGTGCTATTTTAAAAAATAGAAATTAATACAAAAAAGAATCCATGATGAATAAAATATCTGAATTTTAAGGAAAGACGGGATCTGACTCTGCCTTTGCACCACTTGCTTCATCCTAATCCTGGTCCTGTGAGTCCTTAAGGTGGCCCCGCAGAGTTCTCTCAGCTGCAATGATAGAAAACCCCACTGTTGTGCTTAAGTGAGTTTGTCTCACATGACAGGAGGCCCACAGGTTGGTAGGGCATCAGAGGATGGTTCTTTGGATCTTCCTGGTGTGCCATCTGAAGCAACAGCATAGCATGCTGGCCTTTATTTTCAGGCTAGTCACCTCCTGGTTGCATGACCCCTGTCCACAGACCAGGCAGGGATGAGAGAGTGGGACAAAGAAATATTCTAGCTGACTTGGTCTCTTTTTATTTGGGAAGCAAAATCTTTCCCAGAAGCCCTTCCCAGCAGATGCCCACCATATATCATTGGCCAAATGGGATGCGTGACCATCTTCAGTTACAAGGGAGAATGGAATTTGAGCCTTAACTTTTTAGCTGCTGTAGAAGAAGAAGGCAAGGGAGAAGAGTGATAGAGCTTTTCGATAGTGAATGCTGTTTTTGTCACATTCTTCAAGGGTAAAATCATTCTCTATAAGGAAGGAAAAGAGAGGGACCTGGAAGGGAAGGTCTGTGAAGTGGAGGAGGAGACAAGAGCCCCTGGGACCTTTGAGGAAGTGGGGAAAGGTTTTTGGGAGATACAGAGAAGAAAAAAGGGGAAAAGGGGAGGAAGATAAATATATTTTTTTAAGTTTTAGAAACATTTTGATGATAATGTATGATGTAACTCTAGTCCTTCCATCTCCCCAAAACATCCCCAGTAATATCCATGTCATTATTCAAGGCAAAAGAAGAGTAGTTCAAGAAGGCAGAGTTACATTTGATTATATAAAGTCACATGATCAAAAGCTAGCTGCTGTTATTGTTGTCTCTTCGTTTTCCAAAAGGGCTGGCTGTGCTGGACACAGAGATGCCCACAGATGCTCCGTCATCTCAGTCCTCGGCACCAAGCCAGAGTTGAAGCTATTTTTCAGATGGGTGGGACTTTACAGGCCTTCTGAAAACACACTCTGCATCATTTAGTCCCAGAGGCAGTTCTTAATTTAAAAAACTTGTAGAAATGAAGGTACAGTTCTAGCCTCAGGTGGAAATTGACTTAATGATCAAGAATTGAGCAGGGGTAGGGGGAGGCAATGAGGAGATAAGGACACATATGTAATACCTTAATCAATCAATCAATAAAAAAAGAATTGAGACAGTCTGGCATCAGACTTTGGAAGGTAATGATCTCCTGGGTGCTGAAGCTTTTTGTCAAGAGGCTTAAAGGAGGATTTTGTGCACATTTAAATCGGGTCTAGGTGATCTCTACAACTCCACGGACAATCTCAGTGAGCTCTCAGTTTCTTTTTTTAAAAAAATATATTTTATTGATTTTTTTATAGAGAGGAAGGGAGAAGGATAGAGAGCAAGAAACGTCGATCAGCTGCCTCCTGCACACCCCCGACTGGGGATGCGCCCGCAACCAAGGTACATGCCCTTGACTGGAATCGAACCTGGGACCTTTCAGTCCGCAGGCCGATGCTCTATCCACTGAGCCAAACCGGTTACGGCAAGCTCTCATTTTCTTGTATGTGTAATGAAAGCACAAGTTTGAAGGTCCTTTCACACTGTAAAGTGCTATGGCTCCTGGAGGAGACAGGAAATGACTGTTGTCTCAATTCTCTTCACTTGCCCTTGGCTAGAGCTCACTCTTCTCTCGATGAGGACCTGGAAAGATGGCTACAGCCACCTGAGGACATCACAGTGCTACAGGATCTCCCCAAGGGCTCTGCAAGGTTATTTACTGTTCTCCATCAGGGGATCGTTTTCTCTTTCTCTGGAAGGGGGACTAGATTTTAGGTTTTAAAAAACATCTTGCCTTTTTGAGGAATGAATGTCTGGTGATGGCATTACATTGCTGAAGATAAGCCAGCCCTGACTCCTGTCAGCCCATCTTCCTCCAAACACCCATAGTACTCAAGATATTGATTAACAGATGGATATCAGTAGAGAGAGGCCTCTACAATTGCTATATCTTGGACTTGTCACCTTCAACATTTTCATCAGTTGTTTGAATTAAATAAAAAAGGCATGCTTATCAGACTTTTAGATAATACAAGTCTATAATGAATACAAATGTGATAGGTGATAGACTATGGATTCAAAATGGTCTTGACAGGTGGAAATGTTAGATTTCTCTAAAGATGAAGCTGAGCATTTGCATCCAAAAGTATAGATTGTGAGAGATCTGACCTAATGTGGAATTTTTTTTTGGAAGATCCTACTCACTGTAATCTCATTGAAAGCAGGAAGTGTGTCATTTATTTACTTACAGAGAGAGGGGGGGGAATGGGGGGAAAGAAAGAGAGAGTGAGTCTTATTTTTACATGCCCAGCATTTAGCAGGCATTTTGAGATAGTAAGAATTCAAGAAATTCTTATTGAAGAAGGCATGGGCAGCAACTCCATGAGGTCTCAGTTTGATGCAGTTGCTAAAAAGGTCAGAGAAAAACAAAATAAAAAGGTCAATACAGCATTCACGATGAGTAGACAGAAATGTATTGACCAGAACAAAGTAACGCCTCACACTGGCATGACACAGAGTAGGGCTCCTTTCTGGGCATCACATTTTAAAAGGGACGCTCACACATAGAAGAAGACGGCCATTGAACAGTCAGGTCTGGAAACCCTGTCATATGAGAACAGCTGAAGGAGCTGGGGAGGCTGGCCTGAGAAGAGCAGATGGAGCGGAGAATTTGATAGCTCCCCTCAAATACCTGAAATATCGCAAAGTAGAGAGTCAGCTTACTCGCTTCTGCCCCAAAGGACAGAGCTAGTGACTAGAAACTGCAGTGTAAGGGGGTTTTATTCAATAAAGCACAAACCTCCTCAAAGCCATAGCTATTTGGCAGAGAAAAGAGATGCCTTCACACTTACTTCACCAACAGCTCCTTCCCTTCAAGCACAGGCTGACTGTTAGTTTAGTTTCAGAGGCATTTGGACAGAGGTAGAAGCTAACCTGAAGGCCTGCTATGGACTCTAGAGCCTATGACTCTATTCGTGATGAGAGGTTAGGAGGAAAAAGTCCTTCTCACCCTACCAGGCTTTATTTTCCTCTCTCATTTACATATTTGTTTTGAATATCCACCAAATGAAAACAGAAGTGAAATATCTGAACAGTGCCAGTTTGGTTCAGCCAGCATCTCTGGTGCACCAACCTCGATCCTAGCGCTGTGCCTAGGGGCTGGGTGCAGAGGGATGTCTCTGCCCTTAAGAGCTTAGAGTTGAATGGGAGAGATGTTTTTTGCTTACTAGTTTGATCAATGTGGTCTTAAATTGTTCGATGCTTTAATTAGATATTTCAATTCAGAGAGTTTCAGGAAATGAAGGTGAGGTAATGAAGTGCTGGTTGTAAAAGGACACCAATTGCAACATAAGTGAAATGGTTTTTTTCTTTGGGACAATATAGCCTAGTGATTGAGAGCAGAGTCTGAGGCAGACCAGCTCTAGGGCTTACTAGGCACGTAATTTAACTTTTGTGCCTCAGTTTCCTTATCACTTAATGAGGCACATATAGTTGTGATGAGAATTGAGTTAATATATATTATAGCCCTTGAACCGATGTCTGGCCTATAGGGTACACTGCATTCGTGCTAGCTATTATTATGTTTCCTTTGGAGTATAGTCCTGTTCCCTTGGCTATTGTGTATATGTTTTGATACTGAAAATCATTGTTATTGAAGGGAGACAAATACCAAGGATGAAGAAGTTGGCGAAAAGAAGAGGAAAGTGGAAGAAGGCATGAAGCTAGAGAGGACATCAGAGAGCTTTCTAGGGGCTTCTAAAGAAGGTATGTATGAATGAATAATCATTTACAGTGTAGCTGGTAATCCTTGGGCTTTGATGCATATCAGAGTTACTTAGAAATGTTTTCCAAATGCTATACATAATTCCCATACACATTTCCCCTGTAGTTCAGCCCAGGATTTCTGTTCATTGCTAATCATGTCTTCATCACAAAACAGTAACAACATCCAATTTCATTTCTAAAGCAAGCCTTCGGCCAGTCTCATCATCCTTATCTTGCACATTGTCTGGAAAGATGTTTTGCTTCTAACTGTCTAGTACCTTCAAAAAGAGTTCTAAATTTAGCTCACACACAGGCTGCAGAATCCAATAAGAAATCATAAATTGTGTCATTTAAATGGAGTCTACAAATAATGTGAAAGGTATAAATTAACCTTAATATCAAAACAATTTGATAGAGCTTTAAAATGCCATTCACAAATGATGCCTGCCTATATTTAAGTTCCTTCTACTCAGGAAGTTAGAGACATTAACTCTTTCAGATCTGGTACCCCTTTCATCCTTCTCCAGTCCATTTGCATTCTCCTGCTCTCCCTGCCCTGCTTTGTGCTCCAAGATGCTGACCCTGCACCTCCTGGGATTCCTGGCCAGCTGTCTTCCCAGTGGCCAGTGGGAGGCACCAGCATATCAGAGGGCAGGAGAGCAGTTGGGGTATTACTTCCCCTGCCTGTCTAATTCAGCACCTCATCTCTGCGTAGAGGTCGTGTCCCTCCACAAACACAGCCCATTCTTCCCAGTTCCAGCTCTCACTGGGTTCCAGTAACCATCCTGCCCTACATCCACCCTCCAGTTCTTTCAGATTAGCGATAATGGCTTCCCACTGCTGCTAGTCACTGGATGCCTTGCCATCCCTTTTTTGCTCCCTCAACTCTGACTACATCTCTCTAAGTAATCACTTCATTGAAGGTCCTGGGATTGCATTCTGTTGTTTTCAGGACCCTAACTGGGACAGAGCCCAGCGTGTGTGAGCATTGAGCTAGTGTTCAATTCACTGAGAGTATAATAGAGGCTTTATGAATTAGCATCACAGTGTCCATAGCTATGACAGGGAACTGCAAAGTGTTAGAAGAGAAAACCAATGAACTGTTTTTAGAAAGAATCTAGGTAAAACAGTTCACCTTAAGCTAGAGAGAGTACTAATGTGACTTCTGAATACTAGTACCCTTTGACCTAGCAAGTAATCAGGTTGTTTTTTCTTCCTCCTATATTTCATCAAGAGGAACTGAAATCTTGTTTTGGGAAGCGACTGAGTTGGTCAGAACCATCCAGGTAATGAGGTACCAGCTGTTTGTAGGTCAGAGTTCATTATTTCTAAACAACATGGGCAGACTTTAAACATTTATCAGCATCTTAATAAACATTAGTGACAAAGACTTGAATTCAAAGTTGTTCAATTTTTAAAACATTAATGTGTATACTTAAAACATAAGGTAAAACGAACACTAACTTTGGTGAAGTAATCGGTAGAATTAGCAGAACAGTTTTAGATGGAGGGAATCCAGAAGATGCTGCTATCAATTGCTTTGCAGTCATTTTGCATTTGCGTGATACCCTAGTTGAGCATATCTCCTTTGATTATAAAAATATGTTATTAACCAGTGTTACTCCAGTAAATTAAAAAGTATATTTTTAGTGATTTCAGAGTGGAAGAGAGAGAGAGAGAGAGAGAGAGAGCAACATCAATAATAAGATAGAATCACTGATTGGCTGCTTCCCACACCCCCTCCCCCCATCAGGGATCAGGCCCATAACCAGGGCATGTGCCCTAACTGGGAATCAAACCGTGGCTTCCTGGTTCATAGTTCGACACTCAACCACTGAGCCACGCTGGCCAGGTCAATCAATTTAATACAAAATTGTTTTTAGCTAAAAGAAATAAAAATTCCTTTCCCTTAAATTCAGTTGAATAGAAAGAGGCTGTTTTTTGTGTCTTTTAAAAATGTACACATCAACTCAAAACTCCCTTCTTTGTTTTTTAAAAAAACACACACAGGATAATCGTACTGGATCAGAGTGACTTGTCAGACTGACCGGAGCTGGATCATAGATGGACTCCTGGCCCGAGTTTGAGCACCTGCTTGTGAGCTCCCTTCTCCCTGGTCTGCTTCAGTCACTGTTAGAGTAATGGATCCCTAATTCACACTTTGTTCAGCTGACACAATAGACATGAAGACTTTGGTCCTGTCTTTTTATAGCACATGTAACCATTTGTTTTTGTTTCTGTTTTTCAGAGATATATTTTTGAGCTTTTATTTCAGCACAGCAGTTGTAATCATTTGTTTCCAGTTAGCTATCTGAAAAGTGAAAGGTGGTGTTGTTGACTGTAAAAATCTCTCATTCTGTTCAGAATGGCTTTGGTTTGATTGACATAGATTTTTGAAAACTTGTACTTCTGTTAGGTAATAAAATGTTTACTTTTAATAGCAGTTAGCTTTTAGCTGTGTAAGATGTGTTTATTTTAATTATTGGGAGAGAAACCACCACAGCAGACAGGAAGAAGAAAAATTATCTATTTTCAGATTATATGAGCTTATATGTAGAAAACCCTAAGTATTCCACAAAAAAACCTGTTAGACTAAATGAGTTCAGCAAAGTAGCAGGATACAAAGGCAATACACAAAAATCAGTTGCATTTTCATGAACAATGAACAATCTGAAAGGAAAGTACAAAAACAACATTTACAAAGCATCCAAAAATAATAAAATACTTATTAATTTAACCAAAAAGATGAAACATTTATACTATGAAAACTACAAAATATTGCTGGAAGAAATTAAAGATGACATAAATGAAAACACATCCCATATTTATATAATGGAAGACTTAATATTTTTAAAATGTTAGTACTATCCAAAGTGATCTACAGATTCAATATCAAAATCCCAATCCTAAAATTCCTATGAAAGTTTAGTGGACCCTGGATAGCCAAAATAATCTTGCAAAGGAAGAACAAAACTGGAGGACTCAGAATTCCTGGTAGCAAAACTATAGTAATAAAAACAATACGATATTGGCATAAAAACAGACCTGTAGATCAACACAATAGAAGAGAATCCAGAAATAACCCTTTCACATGTGGCCAAGTGATTTTTGACAAGGGTACCAAGACCTTGGGGAAAGGACCATATTTTAAACAATTGGTGCTGGGAAAACTGGGTATCCACATGCAAAGAATGAAATTGGACCCTTATCTAATACCACGTACAAAAATTAACTCACAATGGAACAAGGACCTACACGTAAGACCAAAAACAATAAAACCCTTAAATAAAACAGGATGAAAACTTTATGGCATTGGATTTGGCAATGATTTCTTGGATATGACACCACAGGCACAGGCAACAAAAGAAAAAGTAGACATGTTGCACGTCATGAAAATTTAAAATTTCACTATCCACAGAGTAAAAAGGCAACCCAAAGAATGGGAGAAAATATTTGCAAATCGACCAATGAACCAAGAGGTTGCTGGTTCAATTCCTGGTTAGAACACATGCCCGGATCGTGGGCTCCATCCCCAGTAGGGGGCATGCAGGAGGCAGCTGACCAATGATGTTTCTATCTTTTCTCTCTCCTTTCCTCTCTAAAAATCAATAAAAACATATTTTAAAAAATATTTGAAAACCACATATCTGATGAGGGATTAATCAGAAAACATAGAGAACTCCTAAAACTCAACAAATACACATTATAGTGTCATGGTTAAAGGTTATATATCAGTAAACCATCTTATTTAAAGTAGAATTTCATAGGAAAGCTTTGTTCAAGTAAGCCAGTCTCAATTTTATGATAAGCTAGCAAATAACTATCCTATATAATATTATAAAGTGGTAACATGCAAATTAACCCTCACGCCCTCAAAAGATGGCTGCCTACGACCAGGCTGGCAAGGGGATTAGTGAGGGATGACCAAATGACTAAACAAGCAGGCTGTGTGGGGTGACCAGGCCGACAGGGGCTTAGTGAGGGATGACCAAACAACTGAACAGCAGGCTGCATGGGGAAACTAGCCTGGCAGTGGGGGAAGTTTGGGGGTGACCAGGCCAGCAGGGGTGGCAGATGGGGGCAATTAGGCTGGTGGGGGGGGGCAGTGAAGGGCGATCAGGCCGACACGCAGAGGCAGTGAGGGGCAATCAGGCTGGCATGCAGAGACAGCGAGGGGCTATCAGGCCTGCAGGAGTCGGGGCAGTTAGGGGAGACCAGGCAGTCAGGTGAGCAATTAGGAGCCAGTGGTCCAGGATTGTGAAAGGGATGTCCGGCTGCCGGTGTAGGCCCGATCTTGGACACCATGAGGGGTCCTGGATTGGAGAGAGTGCAGGCTGGGCTGAGGGGACCCCTTCCTTGTGCATGAGTTTCATGCACCAGGCCTCTAGTAAATTAATAAGAACAATCTTTACTTCAACCTGGTTTACCTGTAGTATCTTCAAAATATCTGACTTGTAAAGGTTCTCCTACTTTTATCCTTTTCTATTTTAAAAA
>NW_006285483.1:2058690-2072200 GCF_000327345.1 Myotis davidii
TATATATATAGTGACTAGCCTAGGGTTTTACATTCTAAGGTTTTGTATCAGTAGCTCAAAGTTTCTCAATCTATTGAGATCCCCACTACCTAAAAATGTGTGGTTTTTGTTTCATCTTTGTCTCTAGGCTGAATGTAAAGATCCAGAAACAATGAATCTGACCATATCAGAACTGTGATGACCCTTCAGAGTCAATAGGGAAATAGAGGTTGGATATGGTAGGGTCTGTGTCAGAAAGAGAGAGAGACAGACAAAGACACAAAGAGAAACTTGTGAAAGGGAAAGATGAGTCTTGCTTATCCAACATAGATATTCAAGTTGGAAAGTCACTCTTCAAATAAAGAAAGAACCAGAGGTCCAGCTGATCAGGATAGCTAAGAGAAGGATCGTGAGAAAGGGCACTAGCATTGTGCAATGCCCACCTACCAGTCAGTGGTTTCTAGATGAAGAAACCAAGGCTCAGGCAAGCCAAGTAACTTGTGCACAAGTAGCCACTTATGACTGAAACCAATAAATAACTCCAAATCCCTTCTGCAAATCCTACCCTTACTCCTGAGCCAAGAATGTGAGAATTTATGACCTTGAATTTTTACCCCTGGGTCAACCAAACCACCCACAAAACCTAGAAAAGGTTGTACTCTATATTTTTTACTTGTATACAGTGTAGTTCCAAACCAAACTGGGACAAATTTGGACCTTGCACCTATGATAAGACTGGGGTTAACACAGCATGATTCATTGAATAGCCTTGCCTTGGATGAGTCTCTGGGAATTTATGGAATCTCAGGAGAGTAGGGGAGGGCATGGAGCTTTCCTATACACCAGGAAATCCTGATTTTGCTAAGAATTTAGTCAAAGCCTTGCTGATGTCAACTCCAAAGACATCGAGTTTCCTTGCAGTCACTGCTTGAGATTCGCTGAAGAATTGTGGCTGTTTGCCAGGATGTTTAATAGGAAGCTCCTTCCTTTGTGACATCACCAGGCAGGTAGCTAAGGAGACACTCTTAGAACAACAGCCACTTTTGTGGGAGTGCAAGAACAGCTTTTAAAACTGAGGGTACAAAATCAGGCTTCATTAGGATCCTGAATCCAAGCCAGCCGGTAAAATATGGGTTCTACCCAGAGGGGCACCACCTATCAAATGGTCAAGACAAATAAAACTGGGACTAAGGTAATAGTTTCAACACAGAAAGGGGCTGAGATAACCAGCACAACCCCTCATCAGGGACGTGGGTCCATTGCTGCCTCAACCCATCGAAGTGCTGTAATCACCATGAGCCCTCCTATCCATCGAAGATCAGAACCCGGGCATACCGTCATTCCCAGAGACGATCATCGCTTTAGCCTCCCAGGAAGCAGCTTCACTGGAGCACCCATCTCTAGAGGAACTGAGAGTCGATCAAAATCAGATGCATATCACCATTCCTCTCTTCACCGAAAGATCCAGCAAACTCAGCCATCATCTTCCTATGCTGTTCATGTGCAGCGGGCTAGTAGTCCTCACAAAGAGGAATCCCCACGAAAAAGGGCTGAGAGCAAGGGAGGGCATGACATGAACCGTTACTCGACCACAAATGTCAAATCCTCTCGCCGGTTGAGTTTTGTAGACCAGAAGGATAATATACAAACCTTACCAGAAGACCCACCCTCCAAGGTCCAGAACCCACAAGGGGTCAGAGTTCCCCGTAGGCCTTTGATTTGCCCAAAGGATGAAGCAGTCCAAACTGAGCCCACCAGAAAGAGTATAACTGTTATTGAGAAAAGATCTCCAAGGAAAGCCTCCAGCCCGGAACGCAGCTCTAGCCGCCCTTTTGCAGACCCTCGGACAGCTCAGAGAAGGACCCCGGACCAAGAGTCTGAGACCAGTCCTTACAGCCGCACCTATATAGACCCTCGGACAGCTCAGAGAAGGACCCCGGACCAAGAGTCGGAGACGAATCCTTACAGCCGCACCTATGTAGACCCTCGGACAGCTCAGAGAAGGATCCCTGACCAGGAGACTGAAACGAATTATTACAGCCGCACCTATGCAGACCCTCGGACAGCTCAGAGAAGGATCCCTGACCAGGAGTCTGAAACGAATTATTACAGCCGCACCTATGCAGACCCTCGAACAGCTCAGAGAAGGATCCCTGACCAGGAGACTGAAACGAATTATTACAGCCGCACCTATGCAGACCCTCGGACAGCTCAGAGAAGGACCCTGGACCAAGAGTCTGAAACGTATTATTACACCCACACTTACACAGACCCTCAGACAGCTCAGAGAAGGATCCCTGACCAAGAGTCTGAGATGAATTATTACAGCCGCACCTATGCAGACCCTCGAACAGCTCAGAGAAGGATCCCTGACCAGGAGACTGAAACGAATTATTACAGCCGCACCTATGCAGACCCTCGGACAGCTCAGAGAAGGATCTCTGACCAGGAGGCTGAGACGAATTATTACAGCCGCACCTATGCAGACCCTCGGACAGCTCAGAGAAGGACCGTGGACCAAGAGTCTGAGACGAATCATTACAGCTGCACTTATGCAGACCCTCGGACAGCTCAGAGAAGGATCCCTGACCAAGATTATGAAATGGGTCACTACAACTCAATTTATATAGAACCCAAGCCCTTGCACAGGAACAAGAACGTGGAACCATCCCTCAGACTCTCTATCCTTAAAGATTTGGATGGCGGACACCGAGTTTCTATGCGTGAACCTATCCATAAGCAGTCTGCCTACACTGAAACGAAGCCCTCCCCAAAAGTCTTGATGTCATCAGAAGTGGAGGCCAACATGAAGTCCCCAATGCGAGGAGATAACGAGGTCAGCCGCAGAGTCACCATATACTCAGGAGTACAGCCAGCGCAGCCAGCTCACCACGTGACAGCTCGGACAGTGTCTGAGAGCCCCCCCAAACCTCCTGAGCCTGTCAGTAAGCAGCGTACCCCCAAACCCTCAGAAAATGTCTACACGTCCCCAGAACCCTCCCCAA
Organism: Myotis davidii; assembly: GCF_000327345.1. Lineage (NCBI taxonomy): Eukaryota > Metazoa > Chordata > Mammalia > Chiroptera > Vespertilionidae > Myotis > Myotis davidii. The sequence goes on from NW_006285483.1 coordinate 2,061,675, forward strand.
GTCACTCTGCTCATGCGAAAATGGAACTGACCCCTCGGCCCCTACCCCCTCGGTCCTTACCTAAGTATGGGCCTGACTGCTCATGGTGGCCCTTACTCAATCCTGACATTGAAATGCCTCAAAGCCGGCCAACAACACCTGATTTGGAGCCTAAATCCCCGCTTCCTGCAGACTATTCATTGTCCTTTTTTGAAATGGACTCAAGCCCTTTCTGTGACGATGTGCTGCTCCAGCGAGAGAAGGCAAGTCCATCACCACCACCGGCACCAGCAACATCACCACCACCACCACCACCACCACCACCATCAGTGTTGTGCTGATAACTACAATCAGCAAAGGAGCCTCCAAGCTGGGCACCATTGAGGGAAGTGCCACAGGCTCCCAAGCACACCTCCAAACAACCCATTCAAAGGTTTAGTGCTTTCTTCTTGGGTATGTGAAGAAGCAGACTACCCAGGTGCAACCCCAATTTAGTGAGGTGGGACATGGCAGGGAAGGCCCCCCTCTTCATTCTGGGCCTTAGAGCTACTCTCCTGCCAGTGCCAAAGCTAGACCCATCCTTGAGCCCATTGCTCCATTCCTTCCCCGCCAGCTTCTCTGAGCTCCAAGCTAATGACATCGATGACGATGCTTGAGTCGGCGTCAGGCATTGACTCTTCCGGGCAACGCGCTTAACCTTTCAATGGAAGGTAGTAGAGAGCGGTTTGCAGGGTGGGGAAGCTGCTTCCTGAGAGTGGACATGAAGTACTGAGTTGGGGTGAGGGCTGGTAAGAGCTAGTAAAGAGAATAAGGTCCTCTAGTAAATATCCTGGGAACCAAGGTGAGGCACAGGTGAGCCTTCCGAGAGGGGCAAGGCATTAACAGTGGCACAGAGGCTGGGAGAAAAGGGAGAGGGAGAGTCTATTTAGCCCTAGACAGGGGGAGCTTCTTGGAGAGCTCCTTCTTCTTGGTGGAGAAATGTGGAGCTAGAAAGGGAGATGTGAAGTAGCGAGGGGCAGGGAGTATGCATCCCAGAGACAGAGAGAGAGAGAGAGAGAGAGAGAGAGAGAGAGAGAGAGGGAGAGAAACATACCAATCTGTGTTACTTTCAGATGTCTCTGAGGAAATGTTCAATCGTGTCATCTGGTGGCTAAAAGGTCTGTGCTTTTCCCTCCCATAGTTCATTGTGGGGGTTTGGGGGGCAGGAGGACAGGTGGGAGGGTAGCCTTGATGAATGTACAGAGCTAGGTCTGTTAGGACATGGTGCATGCTGGGGCTTTGACTTGAAGGAACAGAGGAACTTCTTATCTTGCCACCATTAGTTATTCCTTTGGGACTTTGAACCTTTTTCATGATCAAGAGTTTCCTTATAATGGGAAGTAGTCGCCGGAGAATAGTAGGCATGGAGATGTAAGCCCATGGCCTGTCAGCTTAGCTGATGTTACCTATCATGCGATAAAGAAACACCCCCCCCCAAAAAAAAAAAAACAACTTGCCTGCTTCACAGTCTAACTCAGGGCTGACCCCACACTGATTCAGGTTGGGGATGGTCTCATGTGTGTCTCTGGTTCCTCAGAACCCTATTCACACCCCTATTCCAGGGCCTGGGAGGTCCTTATTGGCTGCTGCCCAGAAGGATCTCCAGGGATGCTTGGGTTTCGCCTTGAGGGGTCAGTGGGTCCTACAGCCAACTTTAAAGTCCTAAGAGAAGTGCCTTTAGGGCCTGTGACCCTCCTGACTCCCCTTGTATCTTGACTTCTGTGGTGGGAGGGAACGTAAGGACCAGCCCTTAAACGTGAATCTTAGCGGCAAGGAGTTTCTGCTACAAGGATTGTGGTCCAAAATATGCTCCAGCCCCATGAGCATGAGGGAGGCCAGGGCTCTGAATCAGGAAGTTCCTAGGGAAGAGAGAGCCCTGGGAATGCAGTGCGATACCAACCGGCATGAGCCCTCCGCAGAGAAGGGCAGCCCTACCTCACAGCAAAGCTCCGTGAAGTAAAGGTTTAGTAGAGTATGGATTCTGAAGTCATTATTATTGGGTTTGAGCCCCGTGTCCACTATTTTCTTTTTTTAATCTTGATTGTTGAAAGTATTATATATGTCCCCTTTCCCCCCATTAACCTCTTCCCCTCCCTCCCAACAACTCTTTTCTAACTACGACATTGGGTAAGTGTTTGACCTCTCTAATCATTCCTTTTCCCCATCTGTTAATGGGAACAATGGCTTCCTTTTAGAGTTCTTATGAAGACTGACCAAGCTATGACATGTAAAACACTTAGCGTGGTATGATGTCTGGCAATGGTGAGCACTCAGCAAATGCTAGCTGTTGTCATTTGGGCCACTTGCACTAGGAGGGGACTTGGGCCAGGTAATGACCGAGTCCACTGCACATCTTCAGTAAAATTCTCTTTTTCCCTTCCTGTTGGCACTCTCTGATTTCCATTTGCTGCCCACTGGGAATGCCTGGCCTCTACATCTCCATTATGACAGATGAGGAGGTAAGAATACCCCTAGGAAGTTACTTTTGGTAACTTCCTGTGCTCTCCCTACCCAAGTCCCTGTCTCACCCTCTAATGAAAGCTGCTCCCTATTGTTGGTCAGGTGTTTGCTGCACAAGGGCACCTGGCAGAGCAGGCAAGTGGGGCCTAAAATCTAGCCTGCATTCCACTTGCCAAGTTGTAAATTGCCCAGAGGGGAATTTACAGCCCTGGAGAGAAAGGGTAGAAACCTGCTGGCAAGTGATGAATCCTGCCAAGCGTCCTGTGGGAAGGCTGTCTGGGAAGCCATAGGTTGAATTGGTCCCTACTTGGCTCTCCCCTCTACAGCCTAGGGCACTCCAGAAAGGGGACGCTTTTCTGGGTTACACACTATTTGAGTCCTCACCTTGGAGAGCCACAAGGTGAACTCTGCTCTCAGCAGCCCTGTGTCCTGAATTTGGCAGTGTCCTGATTTCATAGTGCATTGTTCCCCTAAGTACTTTAGTTCTTCTTGGCCCATGTTTGATAAGATAGCCCAAGCTCTTCTTACCTCCATTCTCTCTCATCTCTCTCTCTCTTCCCCAAAGCCTAGCATGGACTCTAATGGGTCTCATCTACGGGCTAGCCCAGGATGGACAGTTGACTACTACATATGAAGAACAAGGGGCGGGGGGCAGGACAGCCTGAGCTCAGATAACGGAACAGCTGCAGCGGAGGTGCCAGAAATGTGGCTGCCACCCCCTCTGCCATGGCTTCTTATCCAGCCCTGCTCCCTGAGCTCAGCTGTGGGTGGGAGCAGCTACTTTTAGAGATTATTTCAATGCAAGACAGTAAATCCTTCTCTTCCTTCCTTTCTCTCTCCCTTCCTTCCACAAACAATTTTTATTCAGATGCCTAGCACTCTTCTAGGCACTACTGGGGGAAGCATTGAAGCCCCATAGCACACACATTCTTTGGCCTTGAAAAACTTACCATCTGGATGGGGAGATAAGAGGTGGACAGGAAACAACAGTATGAAATAGTCTGCACTCAAATGTCCAAGTCAATGCAACAGACTTAATAGAGGCTCTTGGATGGTCTTAGGAGAGAGGGAGTGAGCCAGGAATTGGATGGGGTCAGGTTTCCTCCCTCCTTCCCAAAGTCAGGAGGGGCGGTATCTCGACAGCTAACCCCTTGCTCACCCCTTAATGCAGATCTATACCTTTGGGAAGGGGTATTTCCTCTATTTCAGGATATGATGTTTTTGATTGAGCAAGTTCCTCCCTATTCTGCCCCATCTTGTTTTAGTTTAGGAAGTCAAATGCCTTGGCAGCAGGACAGCTCCTTCCCAAAATAGCTCTTATCCTGTCTGGATAATTGCAGCTCTCCAGCCCTGTGCAGTAGCAGAGCTGCTCCCCAGAAGCTGGGAAGAGAAGACGCGCAGGCAGCTAGGCCTGCCAGTCTTCCTGGCTCTCTGGGAGTGGAGTGGCATGGAGGTGGGCCAGGTACTGTGCCCACAAAGTGAGAGAGCTAGGTCTTCCCCAGCCTGCCGCTGAAGCTGCGGGGCACAGGTGGTCCTGTCAGATGAGGACTCTGTGGTGCTGGTGTCCAAGGCTCTGTTTACTCTGATCTGGGAATGGTTGATGGTAGAGTCTGGTCCAGATTCCATTCCCAGCCAGGAATTCTCTCATGGCCCAGCCACCGCGTCTGGCCTGGCTCCTGGACTGCAGCATATCTATTTCCGAGCTTTACAGGGTCCGCAGCTGGGAATGGAGCACGATTCAGCCCATCTCTCTGTGTCAGTTTCCTTCCAAACTCCTCAAGACCCTCCTGTCGAAGGGGTGGGGTGGACAGATGTTTCTCATCCTTGAATTGGGACATTAAGGGCTGGAATCTTCCCAGAGGTGATTATGCTGGACTGAGGGACACATTCCTGATAGTTTTTGTTTTTTAAGTATATTTTTATTGGTTTCAGAGAGGAAGGAAGAGGGAGAGAGAGAGAGAGAGAGACATCAATGATGGGAGAGAATCATTGATTGGTTGCCTCCTGCACACCCCCTACTGGGGATCAAGCCCAAAACCCAGACATGTGCCCTTGACTGGACTAGATTGAGACCCTTCAATCCGCAGGCCGTCGCTCTGTCCACTAAATCAAACTGGCTGCTAGGGCCTGGTGGTTTTTTTGTTTGTTAGTTGTTGTTTTTCATAGCAGAACTAGCCAAAGCTCAACAGGAAGGTCCTTAGGGTGCCCTATGGGGTCAGTGGGAGCTGTCTTCTCACACAGCCCTGGGGAATTCTATGGAATAAAATAGCTCTTGATGGGATGGGGCTACCCTGGCCCCGAGAGCCTGTGTCCTCAAGCCACATAACCTACTTGCCCTTGGATGTGACTTCCCAGGCTGTCAGTGGACAAGGTGTTTGACTCCCTGCTATATCTATCAATTATGCAAGAAACCAACTCTGGAAAATAGGCCAGAAACTAGAGGAGGCCATCTCAGTGATACCTAAGGCAGACTTCAGTATCTTCAGGGTGACATGTCACTTAGCCCTTGGGAGATGGGACAGCCAGGTTCCTGTTGGCTCCTGAGCCACGGGGATAATTTGCTCATGTAGATTTCCTAGACAAAATTCCAGAGCCCAGGAGGAACACAGAGAGGCTCTGCATTCATGGGAATGTTAACAGAATCCTAGGGTATGAGCTGTCAGAAAGGAACCCTGGAGCCCTAGCTGGTTTGGCTCAGTGGATAGAGGGTCGGCTTGCAGACTGAAGGGTCCTGGGTTCCATTCCAGTCAAGGGCATATGCCTGCATCGTGGGCTCGATCCCCAGTTGGTGTGCAGGAGGCAGCCAATTGATGATTCTCTCTTATCATTGATGTTCCTATCTCTCTCCCTCTTCCTTCCTCTCTGAAATCAATAAACATTTTTTTTTTTAAAAAGAAAGGAAACCTGGAACCATCTCTCCCACTTTTCTCATTTTCTCTTGCTTTGTACAGAGACTGGTAGTTGAGAGGAAAGGGAATTGTTAAAAGAATGAAGCAGAGATGCTGGAAATGGGACAGGGCACCTCAGGAGGCATTTCATAGCAGCTTGACCCTCACCACACAGCTGCTTTTCCTGTCAGATGGTACCTCGTTCAAGTCCAGAGCAGGATAGGAGGCTGATGATCTCTTGCCCAGACTTGTTATTTTGGGGACAGGCTAAGTTGACCAACTCATCAGGGTTTACCCAGGACTTTCCTAATTCCAGCATGGAAAGTGCTGCATCCTGAGAACTTCCTCAGCCCTGGGCAAACTGGGGCAACTGGTCACCCCAGGACAGGCTGGGATGCATCTGGAAGTTCAGGGCAGAGGGGTACCGTCCTGCCAGTCGCCTGAGACCTGGGCAGATTGCGACCTATAAATGGGGGTGGGGAAATGCTATGCCTCCTTCTCAGGCTTGATGGCAGGACTGAGGCCAGAATCCCTTAGTTTTCTGTTCTGCCCAGTATAGTCCCACATAGGGAAGAAGCTGCCACATCCACTGTGGGCTTTCTGTTGTATTTCCAGAAGCTACTCGCTTCTCTGCCTGGAACCCATCTCCTATACTATGTCTTTCTGTCGGAGAAGTCTCATAATGTTTTTTTCTCTTTCAAGTAAGAGAAGAAACGGGAGGTGGGGTGTGGGCTAGATTAGGGAGCTTGGTTTCCGAGGACAGAGTGCATACGTGGGTGAGGAAGCCAATCTATAACCCAGAAGCCACCCTGACAGCTGCTCAGCCAAAGGAAGGTTGTCCTGAGAGACAGAAATGACCATGTCCCTTCACCCTTCTCTGCTCAGCTGCCTTTGGCCCAGCTGCCACGAAGGCAGAAGCACAAGACAGCTGCACCTTGGGGCTGAATGGAGGCCTGGAGGAGGGGGACAGGATTCGAGGCAGTTCCTGAGAGAAGTCAGGCTCTGACACTGTAGGTGGGAAGACTGGGCCAGCCAAGGTCATTCCCTTGGCACGCCCACCACAGGCAAAGTCACTGGGCTCCCGGAGTCCCCACAGTGGCTGTTTTTGGGAATTCGGCTCAGTGAGTCTGAAGCTCAGACCTGTTTTCTAAAGATGGAGCTAGCTAAAGAGGAGACTAGCTGGAGAAGCTGACCCCACAGTTGGTGGCAGCATGGTCATTCCCATGTCACTTCAGTCTAAGGATCTCCTCCCATCGCTCTACATATACCTGCATATGTCCACTCCTTGGGAGGAAAGGCACTTGAAATGTCGCAGTTGACAGTTGCTGCTTCGGTACCAATAATTTTCTCGTTAGCTGAGATAATAGCTACCACTCGTTTTAGTGATTATTCCATCCTAAATGGGTTACCTTTGTGAACCTTCACAGCACCCCTATAAGGTGAACTTTCCCCCCTCTTTTGTGAAGAAACAGAGGCTCAGAGCTGGCTCATCAAAGTTGGGAGCACTTTAGGGAGCATCCTGCCTCAGGGATTCAGATAGGGTGGAGAAACCCTCCTTCTGTAGCCATGTCTTCCATATCAATATTTCAGCAGCACCTTTAGAGATCAAGAATGGTGAAGGGAAAGATTTTAGTGGGGCTAACATCTATGTCTTCCCATGTGAACTCAGAGGCTGGGAGCGTGAGCTGGTGAGCAGCCAGAATGAAGGGCAGGTTATGGGGTCAAAAAAGTCTGATTTGTCTGTGCTCCAAAATCAGAGTGGAAAACTAATTAATGAATTATTTCAGTCAGTGCATATTGATCAGACATCTCCTGGGGGCAGAGGCCTGGTCACTCACCCAGGCAGATATCAGAAGTAAAAAGAAGTTAAAATAGAGGACATATTCCCTGTCCTTGAGGGACTTGTGGTTAATTTGGGAGAGAAAAGTATACAGATGGGTCACTTGAAAGGGTGTGAACATCAAAGAACAAAACAAAGTCCAGCGAAATCAGTGAGCAATTTCTGGCATGGAGGCACTTGGAGGGTAAAGGTAAGGGGGAGGGCAAGTTTCAGCTCAGTGTAATGACCTTGGCAACTCACTGCCCAAATATGGAAAGGCGGTTGTCAGAATGAGTGAGTTTTTGGCCACAGGAAGAATTCAAGTGGAGGGTGGGAGGTCAGGGGGGTCCTTGAAGGGAGTCTTACTCCAGTGGGTAGTGGCATTGGGAGTGATGTAAGTCCCTTCCACTCCTGAGCTCCTGTGCCCTGCCCTGCCATAGAGAGGATGTTGGAAGGGCCCACTGGTTGGCTTATAGCATCATGTCAGCTAGCTCTAGAACTACAACCATTCAGCAGGTGCCAGGAAACACAGTGCTCCCTGGCCTTGTCGCCCACATCTTACACCTGCCCTAGGATCATGGGACAGGAGAAGCAGTAGGGGGACAAGTAGGACTTAGTATTTTGGTTTCTTGCCTTTGCACAGACCTTGCTGGACAGACTGGCTAAGGTTTCGTTGAAAGACACCACCCAATGATAGCCTTTTGGCCCCACCAGGGCTCTCTGACTATGTCATCAGTGACTCATCACCTCTGGGGGAAGGGAAGTACAATTAGTTCTTATTCCACGTAAGAGAAACGTGGTCTTCGCTAGTCAGGCAGATCTGGAATCCTGATTTCCAGTGGCATTCACCCTTTATTCTTGGCTTTGAACCCGGGCCCTAGCTTGGCCCAAGTGTAGCATTCTTGTTTAGCTCTGTGGTCCATAACCTTCACTGATGGGTGAGCAGGCAAGGTCCAGTGGAGGGGGCCAGAAGGTTTTCCATATAGACCATGTCTGTCTGACCTGCGCAGAGGGAACCCAGGACAGCAGGCTGGAGCTGTGGTTGTTGGTTTGAGTTTCCCAGAAGAGTCACCCTCTGTGCAAACTAAGTGTCCCCACCCCAGCAGTGCCTGAGAAATCTTGCTCTTGGTAAGGATTGCGCCTGGTGGGATGTTGGATTTCAAGGAGAACCAGAGCTCCAAGAGCCAAGGGGAACTGAGGCAAGGTTGTTTGGGCCACCTGATGATTGAAGGTGGGGAAGAGTGGTCAGTGGTCAGTGACTCACACAAGAGTAGCTATATCTTAGTTTTGCTTCTGATCAGGTGTCAGACTGTACCTGTACCAACAGAGATGGAGTTGGGAGGAGTCCGGTCCTCTCTTTCATTGGGGGGAACAAAGGCCCAGGGAGGAGTAGGGACTTTCAGGCAGTGCAATAATCATCAAAGCTGGCATAGGGACTTATGCCCAGACCAAGTTCTCTCAGATCCCTGAATGCTGCAGGGTTAGCATGTGGGTTCCATGTACACATGGAACAGCTCAAAGTCTGTCTTCAGCTTTAATTTTACCCAACATACCTCAGGTCGGGCCTGTGGTGCAGTAATGACAAACAGACTGACCATCAAGACCCCAAGAACCTTGGCTTAGAGATGAGTTCCCTGGTCCCTGGTGTCTCTTGGGGCCTCACTTCCCTCAAAACAAGATGGCTCCAACGTGCCTCAGGACAGGCAGGGCTCTGTGGGGAGTGGGCAGCAGGTGCCAGCATGGAGTTGGGATTCCAGCCCCCGTGGAGGATGAGCTCGCAGAGCAGCCTTCCGAGGTGTGTCTGTGTTCACACGTGGGCTGAAGCTGGGCTCGGGGTAGGAGGAATGTTATGATTGTAGGAAAAAAAAGGCTTTGTGATGGGGCCTTTCTCCCCTGGGCCCAGCACCCCCAGCGCAGGCCTCGCAGACTGCTGGTGGCACACCCCGGAGGTATCCTTATACGTGCCTGCATGAGGACCAGTGGCCTCCAGCTAGTTCCCAATAGTGGGGCTTTGTGTAGCCCAAGTTTGACATCCGGGTCTGACGGGTCTGACGGCAGCAGCTGCTGCTTCTGCAGACTTCCAACAGCCTTTGGTTTCTTTCTTTATGTCTTTGTTTCCCTGAGTGCAGCTTCAGATCTCCCGATCTACCCCGGGGCAGGAGACTTTCTCATTGTCTCACTGGAGCCCAGCTGCTGACTCTTAGCCTAGTTTAATCCCCTCATTTTCAGGTGTGGAAATTGAGGCCCAGAGAGGTGAAACGGGGTCACCCAGCTGGAAAGGTTCCTCTGCATGAACTGATTTCTTTAAGCATCAACCACCCTTTCCATCCTGCCGCCCAGTCATGCCACCTACGGATACCATCTCCAACAGCAGCCCTATTTTCTGAGCCTGACCTTACCTGCCTGTCCAGGCTCCCCTCTCTCCTCTGATGAGTTTTAACTGAGCCCAGCCATGCCACAGATGATACTGAAATAAGGCAGGCAGGCCTCTGGCGCTCCTACCAATAGAGAGGGCCATGCCTCTGGGCTTCCGTTTTGTCCCAAGTGGATTCAGGCCAGTCAGCCTGCTGTCGGGGAGGGCTCTGGGGAGTCAGGGACAGGCATGCTTCTGGAAACTTCCACCCAAGCTTGACCAGCTCAGACCTGCATTAGCTTAGGAAATCCACACCAACACGCCACCCCCCTGGCATCTTCTTTCCTCTGACTGCCGCTGACCCTCGGAGCCTCTAATGCCTCTAAGGCTCTTGGGCATCTGTCCCCAAGCTCCTCACCTGCTCCCGGGCGGGGGTGGGGTGGGGGGGGGGAGCGGGGCTCTCCTGGGGATCCCTGCTTTCCTCAGCCACCGGGCAAGCCCCAAAGACCACTCCGCCTCTCCCTCCCTCCTTCCAGCTGATGATCCCTGGATAATTTATGCAGCAAATCCTCTTTAATCTTTAATCTAGGGTCCTGCACAAAGGGAACTTCCCATCTCTTCTTCACAGCTTGGATGGAGGTGGAGCACGTCTGCCATTCCCCCGTAGGAGGTGTGAGGGGGTGTGGATAAGCAGTAACTTGGACATAAGTCAGATTCACATCCTGAAAACCTTGAGGACTGGGAGGAGGGGGCGGATTAGTGGTTTCTCTCCAACTCATGGGGCAAACCCCCCTCTCCTTCCCAAGGCGTCTCCTGGGGGTGCCAGGTGGGCCCTTTCTTTCTCTTTGGGGTCTGGCTCAAGCGCCGATGGTGATGCGCTGCCCCAAGAGGCCACTCTTTAGGGGCTGAGTAAGGCAGCGCCAGGTGACAGTGCCGCACTGTCCTGAGCGCCGGTCCGGACCCGGCGCCTCTGGTGGTCGCGGGCTGC
>NW_006285483.1:2072877-2074090 GCF_000327345.1 Myotis davidii
CTCTGTCGCCGTTCCCAAGTTTCTATTCCTGATCTGAGCAGCTAGCAGCGGACCCCGACCCCCGGGGTGCTGCCCGTGTTCTTGGACGAAGGGGTGGGTCCGTGGTGGGGTTTGGGGCGCGCCGGCTGATAAGCGCATGCTTTGCCGGGGAGGGCGCGTCAGCGATGAGCCGAGGTGAGCGCCCCCGCCCTTGCTGGGGTCAGCTATTACCTGGGTGACCCTCCTCACCCGGCTTTCCTAGGCTCGGGGCCAGCACCAACTTCCTCTGGAAAACACACAGAGGAGGCCCACAAACAGTTCCTGCCTCTTCAAGAGGGATGAGGAGCCTCTTGGGCCCTCCTTCCACAGCCTGGCAAGGGCGGCATTTGAGCCCTCTGCCCCACAGGGCCCTCCGCCCAGACTCCTACTCGGTGGGATCAGCTGTATCCCTTTACTTCTGAGAAACCCAGGGAAAGCTTCCTCCTGCAGCATCCTGCACCCTCCCTCCCCCTTCCAAACCGGGTCCCTCTGCAGTCGTGGGGGGTGGGAGGAACTCATTCCTGCCACCTGCCTGTAGTGGGAGGAGAAACAGTAGCCCCAGCCAGCCTCCCTGGAGGCCCCCAGGTGGGAAGTTTGGATGTTTGGCCCGCTCTTCTCCTGCCACTGTTGCCAGAGCCTGTCACAAGCACCCTATGCCAGGTGTCAGGGCCTCAGGCCCGGTGCCAGCTTCTCCTTGCAGTCTGGACCCCCCAACCCCCTTGCCTTCTGCCTTGGGAGGCACAGGCTGTTTACAGCGGGAGGAGATCTGTGACCAGCGTGGGGCAGGATGTTGGCTGTGGGCAGCCTCCAGAAGGGAGCTTCCTGGGCCCCAGGGAATCAGAAGTTTCTGGGTCTGGAAAGGCCACCCTTCTGGGCTCTTGTCTCTCAAGCTGTGTCCAGGCTGAGGCCCAAGTCTTGGCCAGGAAGTCTTGGTGACCCTGTGACTTCCCCCACAGGGGGGTTCCTGGGAGAGGCCAAGTGGTGTCTGTCTTTATCCCTGCCTCCATCCTTCTCCCCACATGGGGACGGACAGACGGATTGTTCCGGAGATGGAAGCCTGGGGGAGCACTGATTGTCCCCAGTGCCAATTGCAGCAGAAGCCAAGAGGGGCTTTTTCCGCCACACACTAAGTTCAGTTCAGCTGAGGTCTTGGTGCTTTCAACTTGGCTGAGGCCACCCTGTTCCTCCCTAATTA
>NW_006285483.1:2074497-2089163 GCF_000327345.1 Myotis davidii
GAAAGGAGATCAGTGGGGAGAACTCACCAGCCCAGGAGCCCCAGGGTGGTTTAATTTGCATGCAAAAAGGACAGGCCAACATTAATCACCATCCTGAGATTTCTGATGCACCTTCTCTCCTCAGGTTCAAAGCAGTCTGAGGTATCTCACCCGGGAGTGCTTTCTCTCCCTAGCCTTCCTGGGAGTCAAGGAAGGGCCATTCACAATTGGATATTAAGGCCCTGAAATTAAAACACTGTTCAAAATCACAAAGGGTGTTTCTGGCCAAACCGGAAACACTGGGTTCCTGACTCCTAGTCAAGTGCTCCATCTGCACACTCCCAGCCAGGCCCCTCAATTTGTCTCCCACCTAATTGTCAACTTTAAAACCACTGGGATGCCAGCCTGAACTCATGCCCCTCAGAGACCAAGTGCTAGCAGCTGCCCCACTGCCTCTCTGCCAGGGGTGGAGGGACACGTCCCCAAGGGCATCTTTAGGTGGGAGGAGCCCTATTGGGGCTCTCTGCAGGGGAATCTAGGTGCAGATTTCTGAAGATAGTGGGGTTCTCTGCTGGATCCACTTCCATGAGAACCTATGGCCAGGGGATTATAGGACATCCCACCCTACTTCAGCACTGCTTAAAGTTAGGATGAGAGAGAGAGATTGGACTCTTTGGGAGTGGGGTCTCCTGGAGAGCAGCCCCATGTACATCTGGGCCAGGTCACCTTGGGGATAGCTCACGACCCCCTGAACAGGTCTCGGTGCCCTTGGAGGTTAACAGGAGAGGTCAAGTAGATCAAAGACCTGTGCTGCAGACAGACTTGGGAGGCTGGTGCTGTGCCCACCAGGGTAAGGCAGCCGGCAGGCATCCTGGGGCAGCCAATCAGAGGAGGAGGGAACTGCAGAGAAACCCAGTGATCCTGCTGCAGCTGAGCTGTCCTTGGAGAGTGGGAGCCAAGGGAAGGGGAGGACGAGGGGGTGGGGAAGGACATTCCACAGGCTTTTTTGGCCCCTGACAGAGACAGGGGGGTTACAGAGAAAGGGAAAGGAGCAAGCCAGGGCACAGGATTACAACAAGAGCGTCAAGACCAGGCTGTGTCTGTGTGTGAGGAACTTTGCCTGAGGGATACAATTAGACCTAGAGCTTGCGGACAGGGAGTCTGAAGCCTGGGACATGGACCGTTCAATGGGATGTCAAGGCAGCTCTGTCCCTGAGGACAGGACTGAAGCTGGGGTAAGGTGCTGTTCTGGGAGATGGGTGGACCTGACCCGCCTTCCCCCTGCCTTGTCTGGGACTGGGGCTCCAAGTCAGAAAATGACATTTGGTCATTGGCAGAGCTGGGGGTGGGGAAGGACAGACAGGAGGGGAGGACCTTGGCATCCTGACTCCTTGTCTGGAGCCCCTATGGGCCCCTCCATGCTGACGAGCAGCCAGGGGTGGCAGGGAGAATGGCGCTGGCTCCCTGCAGGCTCTGCTGGGAGAGAGTGGGGTGGAGGGGGCGTCTCCCTCGGTGCCTTCCCTCTCTTCCCTGCTCAGCCCCCTATGGAGATAGTCCCGGGAGCATAGTCCTCTCTCCCGCTTCATCTGATGCCCAGACCAACTGCTGGGCCACTGCGAGGTTGTACAAGGGGCAGGATTTCCTGGAATTCCCCAGACTTTTTAGCTGTCAGCAAACAAGACCTGCTTCTCCTCCCCCCTGCCTCTAGCCCCAGCCCTTCTCTATTGCCATATAACTCATCATCCATCCAAGCTGGGAGACTTTTGAGAGTGGAAAGGGGCACAGTTCATCACTGGACAACAAACGTAAACTGGACCCTATAAATAATAGGGGCGAGAAAAGCCGATAAGGTCAGGCTTGGCCTCAGGACAGCCTCTTCTGGTCAGTCAGCCCCCACATGCTGGTTCCAGTTTCAGGCTAAAGGGCCTCTTTTCCTCCCCGATCCGGGTGAGCCCTGGAGACTATGGCTACAAGCAGGTGTGGGGACTTTGGAGGCGTCAGCCCGGAAGGTCGCTCTGAGGGGACTTTTCCCTCTAGCCTCCCTATTTCAACCCCTTCCCCCAGGCACAAACCTAGCAGTGTGTGTGTTCGCCCCCTCAGTTTTTCCCTTTGTAAAATGGGGACCTGCAGGGAGACTGTGGCCATCTGACCTCCTCCAACCCTGGCTGGGATGCCACAGCGGTCCAGGGTAGCCCCCCCTGGCATGGCCATCCTTTGTCCTTGAGTCAGCCTCTGAAGCCGGCCCTTGTCCATTGTCTCGGGTGGCACGTGGCTATTGTAAGGCAGAGCTGAGCCCAGCACTGCCAGGCACCCCACAAAGGGCGCTGTCCCCCAAAGGAGAGAGGAAGCTTTCGGGTCTAGAGCTGAGGTTGAGGGAGGGGAGCGGCCTCTCTTCTAAGCTGGAACTGGTCTCTACAGAGGAACCAGCCATTCTCTGCCCTCCATCCCTGTGGTTCCCAGTTCAGGCCAGATCCCCTCCGGCATTGCTGGGTAAAGCCCAGCTCCAGGCAGAGGGGACAAAGGGCAACTGAGGGGTGCTTCCCCTAGATGTCCCCCACATTTGCAATCTGAGTGTCCTCCCATCCTATATCACCTGGTCCCTCCTAGACTCCCTCCACCCATACACAGCATCCACTGGCAGGTTTATCCTTCTCCCCTGGGGCCCAGGCCCAGGCTCTGGTGTGGTTCATTGTCTGGAATAAGAGGGAGTCAGGTCAGCTGTACTGAGCTCCAGGCAGTGAGCCCTGGGAGTGAGCACTCCCAACGGAGTCTGCTTGTCAGTCCCAGAGCTCCCCGACCTGCAGTGGCAGGAGGCATGGAGCTCCCTGCTGGTTCTTGCGGCATGGCTGGCAGCTCCCTTCTCTCCTCCCTCCTGCCCTCTTGCCCCTGCCCCTCTGACTCTAGGCGCTCTCCTGGAATCCTGTGCCACATTCTCCTCTCAGCTCTGATGCCTCTATCTGCTCCCCTTAGGCAGTCTGACTTTCTGGCCTTTGGGGGAATCCCTGACCCTGGGCTTGGCCAGACCCCCAGGAAGGGCAGCCTCAGCCAGCACCTGGTTGAGCGGGGGCTCAGGACTGGAGCTACTCAGTTCTCAAGAGCCCTTGCTAGGCTTCAGGGCTGCCGGGAGTTGCTCCTGGACCCTAGGGCCTCTCCTGGCATCTCAGACCTGTGTGTGTGAACAGGTGAGGGAGGGAGGGAGGATGAATACTTCTTCTGGCTTGGCTGCTTCTTTGCCTTTTAACCACAAGCACTTTCCTCTCTTCCTCTTGCCTTCTCCTGTCTTCCTCCTTCATTCTTCCCTTTCTGCCTCCTGCCCGCCTACCCCACCCCACCCCACCCCACCCCAAACCCCCAGATCAAGCGCTTCCTGGAGGAAACGGATGATATAAGTCTGAACAAGTTCGTGAAGGATTTCCCAGGAAATGAGAGCTGCCACCAACCAGAGGCCAAGACCTGGGTGTCCAGGCCCCAAGTTCCGGAGCCAAGGCCCCAGGCCCCAGACCTCTACCAAGATGACCTGGATTTCAGAACCCCCCTGTGGCCCCAACCCTCTGACAGCCAGCAGTACTTCCCTGCCTCAGCCCCTCTCAGCCCCTCAGCCTCAGCCCGGCCCCGCAGCCCGTGGGGCAAGCTTGATCCCTACGACTCCTCTGAGGTAGAGCCACCCGTCCTGTCCTTACTTTTCAGTGGGCTGGTGCAAGAAGACCCAGGGAGGGAGCAGAGAGAACCCGGTGTGAGCGCGTGCATATGCACGTGTGTGCGCGTGTGTGGGTGCACACTAGTTCATGCCTGTTGAGCTAGGGCTTCTCTCTGTCCTGTGTGGCCCCAGCTCTGTGAGTTGGCCCCAATATGCATTGAAAACTGACAGTATCAGCAGGATCAGCAGCCCAGCTGGTAGGGGTCTGGCCCTGCTCCTCTAAGGCTGGGCAAAGACTCAGGAGGGAGGGAGAAGGCCCGCCCGTGTTAGGTCCCGGGGCCCCTGCTGCCTCTCGCTCTCCCTGATACCCTCCATCTCCCCGACACTAGGATGACAAGGAGTATGTGGGCTTTGCGACCCTCCCCAATCAAGTTCACCGCAAGTCCGTGAAGAAAGGCTTTGACTTTACCCTCATGGTGGCAGGTAGAGTGGGGGCCGGGTTGGGCTGGGCTGGGGTTTTTCAGGTGGGGATGGTATGTATGTGGTAGAGAAGGGGAAAGCAGCAAGCGGCTATCCCTTTTTGCAAAATAGCTAGGAGCCGTGGGTGCCCGAAATGGTGCTCGGGGTAAAGTGGTGCAAAGAACACTTCACCCACAGGTTTCTTTTGTTTGCCTCTTTCTGGGGGACCTTGGGCCATCTCTGTCCCTCTCGGGGCCTCATTCAAATGAGAAGGCTGGACAAGCTGTTCTGTTTCCTTTCAGCTCTAAAATGCCATGGTTTGGTTCATCTCATCCCAATCAAATAAATAAGCAGCAGCTCCCCTCACACCTTGATCTAGTGGGGTTGCCTCTTGGCTACAGATCTCATCTTCTGACGTGGTACTTCTGTCCTCTCTCCCGAACCAGGAGAATCTGGCCTGGGGAAATCCACTCTTGTCAATAGCCTCTTCCTCACTGATCTCCACCGGGACCGGAAACTCCTCAGTGCCGAAGGTAAGGAAGCGAGGGAGCATGACCAGCAGGCAGACCTGACTTAGGAAAACAAACTCATTCCAGAGTCTGGGGGATGGGGCCTTCCCCGGCACACAGGAAACCATGGCTTCGAGACTGACAGCGTCTCTCTACAGGCCTATCTAGCCTGGCAGCCCACCAGCCAGCTCCCTAAAGACTTGGGTGCCGAGGCAGGGCAGGGACCAGAATCCTGCCCTTTGAGTGAGTCTCTGACCCCCAAAGGATTCCAGGAATCCAAGAAAAGAGCAGAGAGCAGCAAGAGGCTGGGGCCAGAGCCAACAGCCACCGGCATTTCCTGTGTTGGGAAATGTGCTCCTTGCTGGTTCCCAGAGAACAGGCCCCCGGCAGCCTCAGGGTTGGAAGGGGGGCAGTGTGGATGAGGCAGTCTGGGCAGCCGAGCTGGTTGGGGTGGGCAGTTTATCCTGACGGGGCAGGTCCTTGCCCTGGCCTCAGTTTCCCTCTTCTCCAGAGCGGATCATGCAAACCGTGGAGATCACTAAGCACGCAGTAGACATAGAAGAGAAGGGCGTGAAGCTGAGGCTCACCATCGTGGACACACCAGGCTTCGGGGATGCAGTCAACAACACAGAGTGGTATGTCTGACCAAGCACAGCCCCAGCTGCCTCCCCACCTACCACCTGTTCCATACACACACCCAGGTGCACACGTATTCAAAATTGTCAGGAGGAAGAGGGTTGTGACCTTGAGCATGCCACGGCTCCTTTCTGGAAGCTGTGTAAAGCGAGAGGGAAAGGATTGGAATAGATGATCTCTAATGTTCTTTCTGACTCTGACCCATCATTCTATAATGGGAGTGAGGACACAAGATAAGAAAGAAAAGCCTCAAACAAGCAAACACATGTGAAAACATGTAGAACAGGGCCCGGCGTATAGTAAGTGCTCAATAAACGTCACCCTACCTTCTTCCTCTCCTTTTACAGCCAACACTTTAGGTGCCACAAACTAGAGTTATTAAAGGGGTGAGAGTGAAATGGAGGGAGGAGTAAATGGAAGGGGAGAAAGAAGAGACAGAGGAGGAAAGTGGAACTTTGTTTAAACTCCAGGCACACTCCAGGCTACCAGCTAAAAGAAAGGGTGGCTTTGCCATACCATCTCCCACCCCCATCATCCCTGCTTTTTGTTTTTTTCTCGTGTGTGTGTGTGTGTGTGTTTTTGTTTGTTTGTGTTTTTTTTTTTTTTTGCTTTTTTCAGCAACTGGAGGGATAATGTCAGATCTGAGTGAGTAGATGAGGAGGAGAATGAATGATAAAGACAGGAGAAAGGGTGGTGCCTTTGATGAAGAAGTTAGGCAGGGTAGTGCTAAGACCTCTAGACGGAGAGTTCAAGTCTTGCACAGTCTTGAGCAAATAACTGCATCCCTACTTCTTCCATTGAAAAACACTGGCCTTTACCCCTCACCCAGTTGATCTGAAAATCATCTAGGACAGTGATGGCGAACCTATGACACGTGTGTCAGAGGTGACACGTGAACTCATTTTTTTGGTTGATTTTTCTTTGTTAAATGGCATTTAAATATATAAAATAAATATCAAAAATATAAATCTTTGTTTTACTATGGTCGCAAATATCAAAAAATTTCTATATGTGACTCGGCACCAGAGTTAAGTTAGGGTTTTTCAAAATGCTGACACGCCGAGCTCAAAAGGTTCGCCATCACTGGCCTAGAATGATGCATGTAAATGTACATTGGAACCTGTAAAGGGCTGTTTACATTATACTCATGAATTTTAAGATGATAATTGCAGGACCAGTGCAAAATTAAAATGTGGGGCCCCTTGTTCAAAATTATTAAGAACTTCTAGATGGCCACAGAGAATCAAACCAGTGCACCCCACCCCTGTGTGACTACACAGGTCGCACGCCCATGCAGCTGACCCTGGATAATCACCTCACAGGCTAATCAGACCCTACCAGACCTTTCTGTGCTCTGAACCTTCATTACACTCTTCATCATCACAGCATGGACCTTGGCTCAGCACACTGGTTCATCTTCAGTTTCACAGTCTAAGCCTTGAGGGAAGGGCCATTTCTTACATTCTTCTGGCATCACTGTGCTAGTACATGTTTTGTGGTCTCCACAAATATTCCTGATGGATTGAGGGGGCCTCCATGTCAACATCACTCTTCCTGCTCTAGGAATACGTCTCAGCAAACTGGGCTTGCCCTGCAACTCCAGCTCCAACCAACACCTGGTTACTACCGTACCATCCCCTCCTCTTATTGTCCATATTATAATATTGTATTTGCCTGGCATCTCACAGCTGACTGTGCTCCTCCACATATACTCATTTAGTCAACCAGCAAGAATTTTTTAAAAAATATATTTTATTGATTTTTTTACAGAGAGGAAGGGAGAGAGATAGTTAGAAACATCAATGAGAGAGAAACATCAATCAGCTGCCTCCTGCACATCTCCTATTGGGGATATGCCCGCAACCAAGGTACATGCCCTTGACCAGGATCGAACTGGGGACCTTTCAGTCTGCAGGCTGACACTCTATCCACTGAGCCAAACCGGTTTTGGCAATCAGCAAGAATTTATTGAGCATATACTAGGTGTCCAGCCTGTGTTCGCCATTTTAAGGGATGCAGAACAAGTATGAATGATCGTTGTCCCTGAAATGCTTGTAGTCTAGTGGCAGTGGGGAGTGGGGAGCAGTAGTTCTCTAATATGTGCATCAGTTGGGTAACAAATTAGTAAATGGGTCAGGCAATGTAGTGATAAACACACTGAGCTGAAAATCAGAAAGCCAGGGACCCCGTTGGGTAGAGAATTTCCCAACAAAGATGATCAGGATCAAATCTCTTAGCTGCTCTGGATTTAGTTCCTTCATGTATAAAATGACAGTGATGATGCTCAGAATGTCCTCTAATCAGCTCACCTATCAGGATTCAATGAGATAAAAGAAGAGGAAAGTACTGGAAAATTGAGGTTCTTGAATCTATATCTATAGATATATAAATTTGTATGTGCCCCCGTTCTCTTTACCACAGAGTGAGATTATATAATCTATCATATATATTTTCAAGAACCTCAGTTTTTCTACCTGTCTACCTACCTACCTACCTACCTACCTATCTATCATCCATCTCACTGTGTGGTGAAGAGAAGGGGAGAGTGTGCGTTAGTGTAATCAAAGGAGACTTGGTGGAAAAGATGGTTCTTGGATATGGCCTTGAAGGATGGAGGAGGTTTGAAGAGGTGGAGGAGAGGCTGGACCATGAACCTGACTTAGGGCTGCCTTGGTTTCCCCCAGTTGCTTTGTCACTTGGGCTCTTTTCCTCCCATCAAATTAGTATTTATTGAACTCCACCTCTGTGCTTAGCCGGTTTTCTGTCAGGACATGGGATGCACCTCTGTCCCACCAGGTACCTCTCTGAAGTAGTGAAGCAAGCCAGGGAATAACCGAGTCTTGAAAACACTGCTCAGGGTGGGGGCAGCTCTGCGGCCCCAGAGCTCACTAGGCAGCCCCACTGCCACCGTTTCCCTGCCTGTCTGTCCCCACCTAGCTGGAAGCCTGTGGCAGAATACATCGACCAGCAGTTCGAGCAGTATTTCCGAGACGAGAGTGGCCTGAACCGCAAGAACATCCAAGACAACAGGGTGCACTGCTGCCTGTACTTCATCTCGCCCTTCGGCCACGGGTATGGTCCGAGCCCGAGGCTCCTGACAACACCGGGTGCTGCCGAGGGAACCGGCCGAGAGCCCCAGGGGCAGGGCTGCCACAAGCAGGTGGTCACAGATTCCTGTTCCCCAGGCTCCGGCCATTGGATGTTGAATTCATGAGGGCCCTGCATCAGCGGGTCAACATCGTGCCGATCTTGGCTAAGGCGGACACACTGACACCTCCTGAAGTGGAGCACAAGAAACGCAAAGTGAGGGGAGCTGGTGCAGGGAGGGGAGCAGGTGGGCTTCTGGGAAGGATGGGGTCCCCAGAACTGTGGGCCCCTCATGTGTTTGCCAGATCCGGGAGGAGATAGAGCACTTTGGAATCAAGATCTACCAGTTCCCAGACTGTGACTCTGATGAGGATGAGGACTTCAAATTACAGGACCAAGCCCTAAAGGTGTGGCCACCCCAGGGCATCCCTTACCCATCTTGTTTCTTCTGGGCAGAACAAAGAAGTAGAATTCTATATAAGGGTGGGTTGTTTGGGGGTGGGAGAGGACCCTGGTTTCCTAGAGAGGAACAGAGATGATGAAGACACAGGTGGAAAGGAACAGGTGAGAATGGGGGCAGGGGGGTGTTGACAGACACCCCAAACTTTTTCCAGGAAAGCATCCCATTTGCTGTAATTGGCAGCAACACCGTGGTAGAGGCCAGAGGGCGACGAGTCAGGGGCCGTCTCTACCCTTGGGGCATCGTGGAAGGTAAAGCACTGAGCTTGTGACCAGGGGACCTCCTTGCCCTCAGTGACTCTCCCCTACCCATGCCCCTGGCTGACCCCTAGCCTTGCTATGCAGTGGAAAACCCAGGGCACTGCGACTTTGTGAAGCTGAGGACAATGCTGGTGCGTACTCACATGCAGGACTTGAAGGATGTGACACGGGAGACACATTATGAGAACTACCGGGCACAGTGTATCCAGAGCATGACCCGCCTGGTGGTGAAAGAGCGGAATCGCAAGTATGGTCAAAAGCCAGGGCAGAGCTGGCAGGGGGGAATCCCAAGCACAACTTTGGGTGAGACTGAGCCCTTCCTCATCTACAACACCTCAATCCAAGCAGGTGTTGGGGTCCCCTTAGCCTTACCAAGCCCCCTTTCCCTTTCCCTTAGCAAATTGACTCGAGAGAGTGGTACCGACTTCCCCATCCCTGCTGTCCCACCAGGGACAGATCCAGAAACTGAAAGGCTGATACGAGAGAAAGATGAGGAGGTGAGAGCGGTATGGGGTTGACAGCCTGGGAGGTCCCCTGCTTGCTCATAAACCTTAGTGTCTCTTGGTTTGGGAATAGGAAGATCCCTGGCCCTGGTGCACATCTGTGTCCTGCATTGGTGGATTAGTGGTTCTACCCAGGGTCTCTGGCACACCCCAGGCTACCCCTGGCCCAAGGGATCGGAGCGTGGGAACGCTTCCCCAACATGATAGGACTCTCTAAAAGTACCCATTTTGATGCCATGTGCCTGTTCCAGCTGCGGCGGATGCAGGAGATGCTGCACAAAATCCAAAGACAGATGAAGGAGACCCACTAGCTGACTGTCAGCCCTGGATATTTAAATCTTCTCCTCTTCGTTTTGCCCATGCCGGCCCCTCCCAGCACCAGCTCTGCTCAGGCCCCTGCAGCTACTGCCACTTCGCCTTACATCCCCGCTGCCTCCCAGAGACTCAGAGGAAATAAAGTTTAACAAATATATAGTGGCTCCCGGTGTCACTGTCTGTATCTCTACCACCTCCCCGAGATCAAGAAGATCCCAGGACCCAGTTTTGACAGGCTTCTGGAGGAGGGTGCTGGATTATGGCGTCTAGGAGGGAAGGGCGGAGTAGGGGAAATTTCCTCCCCCATGACAGGCTTCAGTCCCTGCCTAGAATAGTCTGGCCCCTCTTTTTTACTCACCAATCTCTCTCCTGCCTCTCCTATCTGGGCCTGGGCCTCTCCATTTCCCCCCACATAGTACATTCAGTTCTATGGAGTTTTGGATCTGATATCTGCTTTTGGGAAAATATGGAATTGACTGCATGCAGCCTCCTGCCTTCCTGTTTCCCCTGATTTGGGGAAAGGGATACACAGAATTAAGCTCTGTACGATAGGAAGCTGTGACAGAGCACTGAACAAATGTGGAAACCGCGGCGATCACCAAACACTACCGTAAACGCTGGGAGTGAACCGAGAAGCCACTGCCCTGGAAGAGCTCAGCACTTAACTAATGCTTATTAGGCATCTCCTAGGATGCAGACACTGTCCTAGACCCAGCCCAGGTTCTTGTTCTCATGGAGTTTACTAACTGCAGGAGAAGTTCCAGCGTCCTATAAGTAGACACGTGAAGACATTTTGGCTGCGGGAGCTGGCATTAAAGCACTGGGGCCCACTCCAAACTCAAGCCGTCTGTTGAGACTCTGAACCAACAACTGTTCTCCATTTCTGTCAGGGTTCGTGGTATTCGCGGCCACGACGCCCCCTAGCGGCCACCCTCCGCCCCGCGGTCCGGCCTGATTCCCCCGGAGAGGAAGGGAGGAGCGAAGAGCCGGGTCCTCGGGACAGTCCATTCACCACTCCCAGCACAGACTAGGCGGTGGCCGCTAGCTAATGGCAGTCTCAGGTCCGGATTTCCTCTCTCAGACGTGAGGTCTTTACTCAGGACTGACGGAGCCATGCAGGTCATGAAGGACGGCAGGGCGCATTCGCCGAAGAAAGTGAGGGTCAAAACGCGGAAGAGGGAAAACCCCGCCGCAGGCGGAGGAGAGAGAGACGGAGCCTCAGGCCCAAGCCCTCCTCCTTCTCTTAGCCTGCGGGGCCTCTCCTCCCTTTCCGCTTTGGGACGCGATGGCCGCCGCGAAACCAAGACGGGAAATGGATAGATTGAGGGCGGACGGGAGACCTTTCTGACAAATATTCCCAAGGAGAGGTCGTCACCGGAAGTGACTGTAAGGGCCTGTGACCCTACAAGGCCCCGCCTTCAATTGCGCTACCAGTAGGCGACGGGCCTCTCCTACTTCCGGCCCCTGGAGCCTTAGCCAGCAGCCCCGCTTTTATTGCTTTTCCATTGGCTGCCGCAGGGACGCGCTGTGATTTCCCATTGGTCGCATCTCTTCTCCAGTCCCGCGCCTCATCCCTCCAGGTACAGTCTTGTCTTCGGGCACCCGATAGGGTAAGGTTGGGAGGGCGTCTGCCCAACTTGACCAATGAGCGGCGTGAAGGGTGAGGGCGGTGGCTGCGTGGTGAAGACAGGGCGGGACTTAGGGTGGCGATTGGCCAGGGCGGGCACAGACGAGGGATACGATTGGTTGGGGAGAGGGGCACCGTGGTGGGGTTGTAGCTGCGCGGCCTCAGCAGCTGCGGGAGACGGAAGTGGTGAGAGCGCGGCCTCGGAGGGTCGGGCGGACGCCGCCTGGGTGAGTCACCGTGCCCCGTGTACTGCCAGTCTGGGAACCGCAAAGACCGCGTCTTACCCGGCTCCGCCCCGACCCCACCGGCTTTCGTGAGCCCCGCCCTCTGTCATTCGGGGCTCCGCCTCCGGGCCTTTAGGCTCCGCCCCTAGAACCTGGGCACCTGGGCTCCCCTGCCACCCTGGCCCGCCCCCCCCCCCCCGGTGCTCGAAGCCAATGCAGACACCACGTCAGGACTGACCGTCAGGGTCGTAGTCCTTGCAGGTGGCATATAAAATTGCCGGGACCTGGGCTCCCCTGCCACCCTGGCCCGCCCCCCCCCCACACCCCCAGGGCTAGATCCCTTAGGTCTAGGAACCCTGGGCCTCCCAGACTTGGTCCATGTTTCTCCCTCCGTTTCCCTGAGGCTGCGTGCCAGTAGGCGGTGAGGCAGCACCTTTGGCGTGCCGCTTGCTGGCTGTCCCATGAGGAAGCGTGGGCTGTGATCAGGGTGGTGGGCAGGAATACAGATGGAGGCTTTTATCCTGCTCCCTGGGAAGAAGCGGGTACTACGAGACTCGCCGAGCTCAGAGAGCAGGCATGAAAGAAAGTGTCAGTGAAACCGGGCCTTGCGCCCTCAGTGGGCCAAGGAGGCCCATCCTGAAATTTGTTGCTTGTGCCCATTTGACAGGTGCTGTCTCCGAGGCCTGATTGCGTCCTTATTGTGGGCCTCGTCTCGCTAACCCACTTAGTGTCAAGTAGCTCGGCAGGACCTGTGCAGCCCTGCTGCCTTCTGATCACAGGTTGTGGTCCCCTCCCTCTGCCCTCTGCCTTGGACTCTGCCCCCAGTAGACAGGTCAGGTGGGTACTATTCCCAGTCTCAGAGGCCAGCAGAGCATTCCCGTGGATTCATGTCCCCACCAGGGCCAGGAGTGAGTCCTGGTTGAGCAGCCTCTGTCTCGTCAGAGGTGGCAGTTCTTTTGTTCTCCCGCAAAGAACAGGGGGTTGGAGTGTTTTTGCACTTCTCCTTCTGGGCTTGGAAATCAGGACTCTTGAATTCTGCTGAATAATCTTGGATGATACTTACTCTTGCTCCAGAACTTCGTGGCTGACTTCATACCCTGTAGAATCACTTGTTGCTTTCTCCCCATGTACCTGCCATTGCCTCTGTCTGGCATGGTGACTTGTAGAGAGGCTGGACTCTGGGTGAGGAATGAGAATAAGGATTGTAGAGAAGTTCAGGAGTAGCTATGTGTGTGTGTGTGTATATATATATATATAGCATTTGTTGATTCCATGGTAAAGTTAATGATGTTCTTTACTCTTATGTCTCCTTACAGTGAAAAGCAGGCAGCCAGGACCCTCACCACGGTAGAATGGTGAGTACTCTCTTCTCCCACAGAATTTGTGTGTTCTGTCATCCTTGTGTCTTTCTCCGTGAAGCTGCCCACCCCTCCTGGACCTTGAGCTCCAGGCTATTCTGTTCAGGCCCTAAACAGGTTCATCTGCTCTGGAGATAAATTAAGTTTCTTTAGATTGTAAAACATCAGCCAGTATACGACACTGGGACAGGGAGCCTTTAGAAATCGTTTTCTGCATATGTTATGCCTTCGCCACGCTACCACTGGCTCTCTTAGCCTTTCACAATGGCCTTTCTCTGGGATCCCTGGTAGAAGCTCTCTGTTCTGGTCTGAAAAGCCACGCCTCCTGTATCTCAAGATCCTGTACTTCCTAGTGGGGCCCTTGAATATTGTGGGTGTGTATCAGGAGTGGCCTCTCCAAAACTGTGGGGTTTCTCCAGCTCCAAGGTGCTGCTGTCCATTAAGCTCCTGCAGGCAACAGATGACTAGATATATGGCAGGATAGCACCCTCAGGGTACCCAGAATATCGCTGGGAGTGGTTATAATGTTCCCCTATGTTTTCTACTAACTGTAACTGCATACTTTCTTCTAAGCCTGAAGTCTCACAGTAAAACAAGATAAGGCTTACTTCTTGGGGAGTTGAAAGCTTTTAGTGAGATAAAATGTAGATGCTTAATAAAATGTCAGGTTTTCTCCCATTTCTCCCATTCCCTTCCTCCAAAACCCAAACCCAAATCCAAACTAAAACCTTGAAAGTTACCAGGCACAAGAAGTGTGGGGCTCCAGCCAGCTCCTTCTTTGACTCTTGAGGACATTTTGAGCCTCTTATCACTGCTCCTTGCTCCGTGGCCCTCTACCCAACTCCCACCAGGCCCATACCCTTGGGTTTCAAGTTTTGTTTTTGCAGCCCACAGTTCTAGCCTTTCTCTGTCTCAACCTGAGAAATCCTTTATCTTCCAAGAAAGACTTTCTTACCCAGAAGTCTTAGAATGTGAGACAGGGCAGAGATGGAGCAGAATGAGTAGGATTGGGCAGAGGCCTTGGAATAAAACACAGAATTTCTCTTTCTGGAGTGTGGAATGACCAACCTAGCACTAGCCCAGTGTCCATTTTAATGGGCAAAAAAGGGAGGGGGATTTAGTGAGGTCGGGGGATGGGAGGACCCTGATGGGCAGGGATCCGATGGATGGTGGTTTTGGAGGGAAATGACGAAGTCTTGAAACTGGAAAGAGCATGAGGTGGATGTAGGTGAACTCCATCGTGGGAATTCACAGGCATTGAGGGAACTCAGCGGTGGGGTGGTACGGGGAGGGGGCACAGGGCCGGATTTGTAACAAGAGGGATGTGGGTTGGCTCACCTGGGAAGATGGGAAATGAAAAGATGTAGGCGTCTCGCCTTCCCCTTTCCCGCGGTCTGGGGACAGCCCCGCAACCCAGACCCCCGAGAGCCCCTAGACATCCCTGAGGACTCCCTCCCACGCCGAGGGGCTGCGGGGAGGGAGGAGTCTGTGCATCTGGGTGGGGCCGAGGACCCGTCCCGCCCCCGCCTTCCTCCGCGCGGTTTCGGGCGCTTCCCTCTCTTGGCTCCCCTCCCTTTCGCGCGCGTGTCGGAGGGCGGAGCTGGGCGCGCTC
>NW_006285483.1:2089217-2109906 GCF_000327345.1 Myotis davidii
TGAGCCTGACCGCCCGCGTCTCCTGCTCTATGCTTAGCTGCTTTGTAAGTGCCGGCCCGCCTGCGTGGGCCCGGGGCCCCAGCGCTTGCTGCACTCGCAGCCCCGCCCAGGGCCAGCCCTAGAGATTCTGAATTTCAGCCCATCCCCCTTCTCAAGGATTCTGGCAGGAGAAGGGGGGTATTCTTTTTCTTTCTTGGATTTGCTTTGATCTTCGGGTGTTGGGGGTTGTCGAAGCCCGGGGATGGAAATTCTGTGATTCGTGCTGGTCCCGCAGCCACTGCCCTTGACTGCAGATCTCCAGGCCCCGCCCTGCAGGGGTACATCCCTTTCCCTCCGCCTCTCCATGTTGGTCCCACCCGCTGCATTCTTGCTAGGGGCTGTGGGATGTGGCTAGTAGGCTGTCTGGGATTTTAGGGGGCTGGTTGGGGGACACAGGATGTCTGAGCTGTCTCCCTGGCTCCAGTCCCCTCCCCCTTCCACCACTCCTTCCCTCACCTAACACGCCAGTCTTTTCTCCTTGACTGTCCCCCAGACAGCCTCTGTTCTCCATCTTCCCTGACTCTGCAGGCCTCCGTACCTCTGCATCATTTCCAGCCCTCCCCTCCTCCCCTCTGGCTAATGCTCCTTCCCAGCTTCCCCATCTGTCCTCTCAGATGTTCCCACCCTCACCTCCTCACCCCCTGTGGGTGTCTGCCAGGCCTCTCTACCCTGGTTGTCCTTGGGTCTCCCTGTGTCTTCTAGGTGTGTGGATCCCCTCTTTCCCCTCCCTGGTGGTTGGGAGAGGAGTGACTTCTGCTTGCTGTGGGCATCCTCAGGAATTCCCCTCTGATCAGCAGGCAGGGCAGTGGCTTGGTGGGTGTTGGGGGCTGCTTAGCAGTGTGGGCCTAACTGGAAGATAAGCTCAGCCCCAACACATACCCTCCTTTCGAAAGCACCCATGACGGCCCTCTAGAGGCACAGCGCTGAATCCCCCGGCCCACTCCTCTTTGTCTCCTTCACCCACCAGGGTGAAGCCTCAGTGGCTTAGATGCCTGCTTTCCCTCTTGTCTCTAACCAGCTGCCACACCTGGTTCCTTTTCCTCAGGAAAGCACTTTCCATTCCCACTTCTGTCTTACCTTTACGTTAGTCTTTCTTTTTCTTAGGTTTCTCTCCTCCACGGGGGAAATTTTGGTTCTGTAGGAGATCCCCCCTTTGAGGAGTATAGATTCCTAGTTTCTCTTTGGACCTTACTCTTCCCTGAGGCTTACTAGGCTTGAGTACCCCCTTCACACTACCCCTCTCACCAAGCCAGCCCTCCTTTCCATGCTCTGGTGACCAGGGCCTTTGTCAGTGTCCGTGAGCCGTATGTGGGTTTACTGCGGGGAAGGGAGTAGAACGAGGCCTGAGGCGTCAAGTGGAGCTGGTGACTTAGGACTGAGGCCTTCCCCACAGGGTGAGGAGGGGCCCCCCAGCCTGGAGTACATCCAAGCCAAGGATCTGTTCCCCCCCAAGGAACTAGTGAAAGAGGAGGAGAATCTGCAGGTAAGGAGGAGTTGGGGGCCCAGGGGGGGTGGAGCTCCCTGCCTGGTTAAAAAATACCCTCCCTCCCCACAAGTATCTCTAAGGGGGTCTAGTACCAGAGTTCTGGCTTCCTGCTCCCCAGTCTCTGAAGGTAAGGCAGTCTGTGGAGTCTGTCTGCATTGCATTATGGAGCCTTTGGCCCCAGGGAAGGCAAGGCAGCTTTCCTGTATAGCTGTTGCCTGGTGCTGTTACTATGGAGAGGACTCTTCTGTCCTGCCTTGGCCCAGCTTTTCTAGAGGGGATCTCACAGGTCAGGGGCTGGAGAGGGGAATGGAAGGGTGACTCAAATCTGGACTGAAGATGCTCTGCCCCTTGCCAGGTGCCCTTCACAGTGCTGCAGGGTGAGGGAGTGGAGTTCCTGGGCCGGGCAGCCGATGCCCTCATTGCCATCTCCAACTACCGGCTGCATATCAAGTTCAAGGATTCTGTCATCAACGTGAGTACTTGTCTTGTTCTCCCACAACCAAGCCAGAATCCCTGTGAGGTGCAATGTCGAATTGCCCCAAATGCTGTACTTGATCACGTCTCCAAAAAGTTGGGGTTCCTTTCTTTTTCCCACTTTTTGTTTTCCTGCCTCATTCTTCCAGCTATAGGTCTTCTGTCTCATTTATTCTCCCTTCCTCTCTTCTCTCTACCTGTTGCTGGCTTTTCTAAGGGGCATAGTGGAATTGTTGGAAGTTTGCCAACTTGCCAGCTATATGTCCTTGGTCAAGTCACCCATCCGAGGCCCAATTGCCTTCTTAATAATATGAGGTGAAAAGACTTGCCTTGCAGGGTTCTTGTGATTATGAACTGGGGTCACATATGTAGAGGACCCAGCACAATTAGCAGGCACTTAATAGGCACTCAGTAAATGTCTGTTTCCTTTCTTCTGTTAATGTATCAGCATCTGGGCTGGGGTGGGGTGAAGAGTGCTGTGGACAGTGGGGATCTGAGCTTTCAGTTTGCCCTTCCTCTAAAGGTCCCCCTCCGGATGATTGACAGTGTGGAGAGCCGTGATATGTTCCAGTTGCACATTGCCTGCAAGGACTCCAAAGTGGTGAGGTGAGAACAACGGGGCCTCACTCAGGTCCTCTCACCCTAGTCTTGCCCTAACCTTTCTGCTGCAGGCTTCCTGTGGAGCAAGAAAGGAAAGGTAGTGCCTGACTTTTGCAATTTGAAAAAAAAAGGTGAAAATATTGTCTGGGTTGGGTGGTCAATTTTCTGACCCACAGTATCTTGACCTGAAGAAATGGGGATAATACTTAGCTCATGGGGTTGTCATAAGGATTATATGAGGTAATATGTAGGAAAGCACATAGAATGATAACCTTTATTGTTGGTTCCTTTATTTGTTCAGACTGTTCTAAGCACTGGAGATACTACAGGGAATAAGTAGACAAAATTTTCTGCCCTCATGGGGCTTATATATATTATAGTGGGGAGATACTAGCAGTGAATAAAATATGTTACGTGTTGCTAAGTGTAAAGGTAAAAAATATAGCAGGGAAAGCTTTAGACAAAGTGCTTTGGGAGGCTGCAATGAAAGGGTGACATTTGAGTCAAGACCTGAAGAAAGTGACCATGTGGATATTTTGGGGAAGAGTGTGCCAAACAGAGGTAATTGAGTGCAGAAGCCCTGGGGTGAGTTTGTACCTGGCATGTTGAAAGAATGATGAGGAGGTTAGCTTGGCTGGAATGGAGTGCATGTGGGTGAGGGTACTGGGATAGAAGACTTGAGAGGTCAGGGGGTGCCAGGCTGTCATATGACTGCCTTTTACTTTGAGGGAAATGAAAAACCACTAGAGGGTTCTGAGCAAAGGAGTGATGTGATCTGATTAATGTTTTATAGAATCATGCTGGCTGCTATATTGAGAATAGTTGGAAGGGGACAGGGGCAAAAGCAAGGGCAAAAGCTGAAAAACTAGTTAAGCTATTGCAGTTACCCTGGTGAGAGATCATGCTGGCCTGTGTAGGGCGGTAGCTGTACTAGTCTCAAAACTGAGAAGCGGTCAGATTTTTTAAGACAAGATGACAGGACTTGCTTACAGATTAGATGTGTGAAAAAGGAGTCTGGGATGACTCCAAGGATTATTAAAAGAATGACCAGTTAAGAGCCTGCCGTGTGCTAAGTCTGTAGGGATTCAGGAGGAGAATCCACATTGTCCTTCCCTTCAAGGAGGTTAAAGTCTAGTCCTGAAGGAAGATTTGACATGTGGCAGTATGCTGTGGAAAAACTTGCTGTTTCATACTCCTAGCACATTAAGAATAAGAAAGGAAGAGTCTGTGGAATGGAGTAGGCTGGGAAGGTCTCAAGGAAGAGTTAGGGCTGGAACTATCTTCAAATTATCAGTAGGATGTGGCTAGGCTGAGGGAAGACATTATCGAGCAGAAGTGAAAAAAAACCAAGGAGACAGGAATAGTATGAGCAAGACTTTCTGCCTGAAGCAGAAGGTTAGTGTTAAGGAGTCATGAGAGAGAACACAAAGAGTAGCAACTTTCAGGGCCGCGTGAGAGCCTTTAGATTTGAAATGAGCAATGGTGGGGCCCTATAGAGGAGACAGATGTGTCTCAAGGACAAGAGTTCTTGGGAAAAGAATTGTCACAAAGACAACTTCTTTGGGGTGTTGCTTAGTGTCCTTGCTCCTCCCCAGGGTCTCTGTTACCGCCTGCTTTGCAGCCTCCTCTCCCCACAGCTTTCCTGTGGCCGTTTTTGACCCTTTTGGCCCCATTGCACACCTGCCTCTTGCCTCACTGTGTGGATTCTTGCCTGGCAGGTGCCACTTCTCCACTTTCAAGCAGTGCCAAGAGTGGCTGTCACGGCTAAGCCGGGCCACCGCGAGACCTGCCAAGCCCGAGGACCTCTTTGCCTTTGCCTACCACGCCTGGTGCCTGGGGCTGACTGAGGAGGATCAGCATACCCACTTGTGTCAGCCAGGTCAGGCCAGGCTGTTTTCTTTGTGGGGTTTCTTATCTCTTGGTTCTCATCCCTCCCCCATCGCTGGACATGGTGCTCTTGGATGCTGACAGACGTGGGGGCTGTATTGCAGGAGAACACATACGATGTCGGCAGGAGGCTGAGCTGGTGAGGATGGGCTTTGACCTGCAGAATGTCTGGAGAGTCTCCCACATCAACAGCAACTACAAGTGAGAGGGCAGGGGATGGGGGACCAAACACCATTCCAGACCCAGGCCCCTTGCACATATAATGAAGCATGGTGGGCATAGCTTCCCTGGCTCTGTGGGGAGAAGGGCTCCCCATCCCTTTTCCTACAAAGCCAGCCCTGGGGGTTATTACCTGTCTTAGATCAAGCTTGGTGACCCCATCTGGTCTCTCCTCAGATTGTGCCCAAGTTATCCCCAGAAGCTGCTGGTTCCTGTGTGGATCACAGATAAGGAGCTGGAGAATGTAGCTTCCTTCCGCTCGTGGAAGCGGATCCCTGTGGTTGTGTACAGGTGAGGCAATGGGGGCTGCAAATAGGACATTTTTTATGCAATAAGGAAGGAATCAAAAGTGGCGGTTTGCAGCAGCATGGTTGACTGAGAATTGACACCCTGCAAGGAAGGGGCTATGAACTAATTTAAAACAAAAACTGTCTCAGTTTCTTCTCTCCTAAGGCTGAGGCTTTTGGAGAATTTATTTAATTTCATTTTTTTTGAGGATGTGTGTATGTATGTATAAAATACTGCATTAGAACAGGGGTTGGCAAAATGGCCTGTGAACCAAATACAGCTTGGAGCCTGTTTCATGTGCAGCCTGTGAGCTATGAATTGTTTTTACATTTTTAAATGATTATTAAAAACAAAAACAGCCCTAGCTGGTTTGGCTCAGTGGATACCGTCAGCCTGCGGACTGAAGGGTTCCACGTTTGAGTCTGGTCAAAGTAGGGGACGTGCAGGAGGCAGCCAATCAATGATTCTCTCTCATCATTGATGTTTCTATCTCTCTTTCCATCTCCCTTCCTCTCTGAAATCAATAAAGATATATTTAAAAAAACAAAAAGAAGAATTTGTGACAGAGACGGGCTGTGACCTGCAAAGCTGAAAATTTATTGTCTGGTTCTTTACCGAAAAGGTTTGCCGACCCCTGACTAGAGCATTGTAGCTAAATAAAGTGAGATGACAGGTGTTGAGGTGTGGAGTTGTTCATGCTCTGGGCTCAGGCTTGTTCTCCTGCTGGGTGTCTGTACCTGGAGCAGGTGCTGTGCAGGTTTGATGAGTCAAGGTCACCCCGGGAATATAGAGCCCATTTGAAAAATGTATGTGATAGTGCTATGTAAACTATAAAGCCCTCTAGGGGCTTTTGGTTGCTATTTTCATGGCCTGTATGAACTAGTAGCTTCTGCTGGCTTTGGAGATCTTGGTCTGTCCCCCGGAGTCTCAGGGGGCTATGAATGCCAAGGGCATGATGGTTTTTTTCTGCTCTGTCAGACACCTACGCAATGGGGCTGCCATCGCCCGCTGCAGCCAGCCGGAGATCAGCTGGTGGGGCTGGCGCAATGCTGATGATGAGTACCTGGTCACATCCATCGCTAAAGCCTGTGCCCTCGATCCAGGGACAAGAGCCACTGGGGGCTCCCTCGGCACTGGGAATAGTGATGCCAGCGAGGCATGTGACACTGACTTCGGTAAGGTGTGGGTGGTGCTGGCCCTCTGGAGAGCAGGCCCCCACTTTGGCCTCATTGGCGTCCAGGGAGTCCTCAATGAGAAGATGGGAAGAAGATGATAATACGCAGGGTGCCTGGTCCCTGCCTTTTGAGAGGCTGTGGGATGAGAGGGGTTCCAAGTTGTATATTCTTTTGAAAGGGTGTACCCCAGTGTAGGGTGAGGCTGGGTGGCTGGCTGACCCAGGGTCTTCCCTGATGTGTTTTTAGATTCCTCCTTGACTGCATGCTCTGGAGTGGAGAGCACAGCGGCCCCGCAGAAGCTACTGATTCTGGATGCTCGGTCCTACACTGCGGCAGTGGCTAACCGGGCTAAGGGTGGAGGTTGCGAATGCGAAGGTATTGCTGTTCTCCCAATGTCTGCAGCCAGCCTGTGCTCAGGGTGGTCTTGGTGAGGAGGGGGCAGGGGCCCACTGTGTAAAAGATGCCAAACAAACCTGGCTTGGAATCAGGACTCTGCCGCTTATTAGCTGTAACTATGCTTCAGTTCCTTAATCTAAGTTTTATTTTCTTCTCTGTAAAATGGGGATGATGCATACCTTGCAAAGTTGTTGGACGATTAGAGGTTACATCTATAAAATTGCTGGCACAGAGCAACTACTATTTATTGAGAATTTACTCTACGTTGTCATTACTAGTAATACTATGGCTATCATTTGTCATTAATATTATTACTACCATTAGTCTTTTGCATCTGAGTATTCAGAGATAAAAGGGTGATTGAGATTTCCAGAGTATATTTAGTTCCCATCCTGGAGTGTTCGCCCTGCTATGGAAGCTTTGCTCACTGGACTGCCCTTGTCCTGCATGCTGTTTCCAGGACATGCCATTATGCTCCACTCTCCTCTTTCATGCCTACAGAGTACTATCCCAACTGTGAGGTCGTGTTCATGGGAATGGCCAACATCCATGCCATCCGGAACAGCTTCCAGTACCTCCGCGCTGTGTGTAGCCAGATGCCAGACCCCAGCAAGTAGGTGTTCCCTGCTTTGATTCCATCCTTCCTCTCATCTCATCCCCTACCCAGTACTTCTTGTTATTGGAAGATTAGATGGGATATGGGAAGTGTGCGGGTGCAGGAGACCTGAGGGCCTGGGTGCAGTGAGCCACTTCCAAGAATACTTCTAGTTCTCAGCCAACACTCTGGCACGGCCACAGGACACTGGGTTCCTTTTGTTTGAGTCAGTTGTCTATTTAAAGAACACAGAGAACTGGGGACAGAAAGTGGCTAAATGTGCATGTGATGCTGCCTAGTTCTACTATTGATCCTCAGAGTCTCTTGTTCGCCTCAGGTCCTGTCTTCCCTACCTTCCTGCTTGATAACCCTTGGAAGAAGGGTCATCAGCTGGGCTCTTGCTTCAGCCCTCACTGGGGACTTAGTTAGGTGTGGCTGGCCATAGTGGTGGAAAGACTGTTGTAGCCTCGGTGCTGTTAGTGACAGACTTGATTTCTGCTTTTGTGTAGCTGGTTGTCAGCACTGGAGAGCACCAAATGGCTGCAGCACTTGTCGGTGATGCTAAAGGCAGCTGTGCTTGTGGCTAATACAGTAGACCGGGAAGGCCGGCCTGTGCTGGTGCACTGCTCAGATGGCTGGGATCGGACGCCACAGATCGTAGCCCTGGCCAAAATACTACTGGACCCATATTACAGGACATTGGAGGTATTGAGAGGGGTTGGATGGGAAAGGACAGGGGATGGGGGTGGGAGGTTGGGAGGTGTTTGGCCCTCTGCATCTATTGAGGAGTTTTAGTAGAGGTCATTGGAGCTTTGAGTCCTCTTCTAGGTTCATTCCTGTTCTCTAAAGCTGCCAGCTTCTTGCTTTGGGCAGCCCCTTGGAAGCATCACACCAGCCTTTTCACAGAGGCCCTGTGCTTGAACTCTGTCTTCTTTGCAGGGCTTCCAAGTATTAGTAGAGTCTGACTGGCTGGATTTTGGACACAAGTTTGGAGATCGCTGCGGCCACCAGGAGAATGCAGAGGACCAAAATGAACAGTGTCCTGTGTTCCTCCAGTGGCTTGATTCTGTTCATCAGCTGCTCAAGCAGTTCCCCTGCCTGTTTGAGTTTAACGAAGCATTCCTGGTAAGATCTAAAGCCTGTGACAAGGGTGGGGGATGGCAGCCGAGGCCCCCAGGTGCAAGCTGTCTTGGCCTCCTAGGTCAAACTGGTGCAGCACACATACTCCTGCCTCTACGGCACGTTCCTGGCCAACAACCCCTGTGAACGAGAAAAGCGTAACATCTACAAGCGAACCTGCTCTGTGTGGGCCCTCCTGCGAGCCGGCAATAAGAACTTTCATAACTTTCTCTACACACCTGGCTCAGACATGGTAAGCTTAAACCCTTGTCCTATAGGTGCTGCTTTGAGACCTGTAGGGAGAATAGGCTGAGTTGGTGGGGAGGATGTCAGGCCCTGGAACATCTCACAAAGCACTAGCATGGGCCTTCTTCCCTAGGTCCTGCATCCCGTGTGTCACGTCCGGGCCCTGCACCTCTGGACAGCTGTTTACTTGCCAGCATCATCTCCATGCACACTCGGGGAGGAGAACATGGATCTTTACCTTTCCCCAGTGGCTCAGAGCCAGGAGTTCTCTGGTCGCTCTCTTGACAGGTAAGATTGCCCTTCTTACTCTCTCTCCTCTTTACGAGAAGGCAATAATTGCTTTGTGTCTTGCCTAAATGTTGTTCTTTCTCTCTTTTTAAATTATAGTTTACGTTCAATATTATTTTGTATTAGTCTTTTTTTTTTTATTTGTTTGCTTGTTTTGTTAATCCTCACCTGAGGATCTTTTTCTATTGATTTTTAGGGAGAGTGGAAGA
Source organism: Myotis davidii (assembly GCF_000327345.1). Lineage (NCBI taxonomy): Eukaryota > Metazoa > Chordata > Mammalia > Chiroptera > Vespertilionidae > Myotis > Myotis davidii. The sequence continues at coordinate 2,098,239 of NW_006285483.1, forward strand.
GAGAGGGAAAGACAGAAACATTGATGTGAGAGAAACACATCAATTGGTTGTCTCCTGCACGAGCCCTGACCAGGGCCCGGGCCGAGGAACCTGCAACCACGGTATATGCCCTTGACTGGAATTGAATCCAGGACACATTGGTCCACAGGCTGATGCTCTATCCACTGAGCCAAACTGGCTAGGGCAGTGGTGGGCAAACTCATTAGTCAGTCAACAGAGCCAAATATCAACAGTACAACGATTGCAATTTCTTTTGAGAGCCAAATTTTTTAAACTTAAACTATATAGGTAGGTGCATTGTTATTAACTTAATTAGGGTACTCCTAAGGCTTAGGAAGAGCCACACTCAAGGGGCCAAAGAGCCACATGTGGCTTGCGAGCCGCAGTTTGCGGACCATGTGGCTAGGGTTGTATTAGCCTTTTTTTAAAAAATGAGATCTCTATGCCGAAACTGGTTTGGCTCAATAGATAGAGCGTCGGTCTGCGGACTGGGGGGTCCCGGGTTCGATTCTGGTCAAGGGCATGTACCTTGGTTGCGGGCACATCCCCAGTGGGGAGTGTGTAGGAGGCAGCTGGTCGATGTTTCTAGCTCTCTATCTCTCTCTTTTCCTCTCTGTAAAAACTCAATAAAATATATTAAAAAAAAAATGAGATCTCTAAAAGCAACTTCCTGAGTTGGGTGAAGGAGAAACTTGGCCAGGACTTGTATCTAGCCTGGAGCACACTGTGTGCATTTTCAAGGTCCTCCCTTAAGATAAGACTGGTTGTCTTCTTTCCTGGAACTCCTATCACCTTGTGTGACATACCCAAGCAGGGAGGAGAACAAGACAGGAAGGTCTATTTTGGAAGGTTTGTGGGAATGGTCTTCTGTTCACTCATAGAAGCCGAGGGGAGCTTGTTATCTTAGTAATAACCTTTGCTGTGTCCGACATTAGCTTCCAGAAGCATCTGACTCTCAGGGAACAGGCTCCCAGAAGGGGGATGGATGCCCTTCACATTACTTTCTCAGAACAAGGCCAGAATTAAAAGGGAGACATAAAAGTTAAAATTAACTTTTTGTTGAATATTTTGGGGGAAGTAGAATGGAGGTTGGTTAAATTATGAGTGATATATATCCCTTATTTAAAGGAAAAAGTCAAATAATATAAAAGTAGAAAATAAACGTCCTCTCGTTCCGATCCTTGTCCCCACAGGTGTCCACTGCTAACACTTTGGTGCATGTCTTTCCAGTTGTTTACATAGATATGTCCACACTCACACTGTCATATAGAAATATTTTTTTAAAATACAAAAATAGTCTTAGCTGGTTTGGCTCAGTGGATAGAGCATCAGACTGCGTACTGAAGTGTCCTGGGTTCGATTCTGATCAAGGGCACATGCCTGGGTTGTGAGCTCAATCCCCAGTGGGGTGCATGCAGGAGGCAGCCGATTGATGATTATCTCTCATTGATGTTTCTATCTCTCTCCCTCTCTCTTCCTCTCTAAAATTAATAAAAATATTTTAAAAAATAAATAAATACAAAAACAGAATCGTATTTTGCATGCTGTTCTGCAAATTGTTTTTCCCACTTTGTGCTAGACTACCACCCCATGATAATATAAAACTGCTTTATTGTTTTGAGTGGCTGCATAATGGTTTAAGGCTAGAGTATATTACAGTTTATATAACCAGTTTTCTATTGGTTATTTTGGTAATTTCCATTTTTTGTCATTATAGGGAATGTTTTAGTTAACATCCTTATATGTGTATCTTTTTTAAAAAATTGTGGTAAAATACACAATATTTAACAAACCCTTTTTAATTTTTTTTGGTATGTATTTATTTCAAAAGGGAGAGGGAGAGAAACATCAATGCTGAGAATCATTGATCGACTGCCTCCTGCATGCCCCCTACTGGCGATTGAACCTGCAACCCAGGCATGTGACCTGATTGGGAATCAAATCATGACCTCCTGGTTTATAGGTCGATACTCAATCACTGAGCCACACTGACCGGGCCAAAACTATTTTTAAGTGTACAGTTAGTAGTGTTACCTTATATGTATACCTTTGTATTTGTGCTAGTATTTCTGCCAGGTAAATTCCTGGAAATGAAAATGATGGGTTCAAAGGAATGTACATTTCAAATTTTGATCTTTGTATACTGGCAGAACGATTTAAAATTAAAATATAACTTACATAAGTGTCTGAATATTATAAAGGAAAACAAAAAGGCCAATCTCCTAAATTACTGGTTTTAGAAATTTTGGAGCTGAGTCCATCAGGAGCCCATGGGTAGGTTTCAGGAATTCCGTGATTTTTCTCTTTCCCCAAACTATGTAGAATGTGGGTATCGGTTTATAAGTTTACTTTTCTAGAGAGAGGGGCCATAACTTTTTATCAAATTCTCAATAAGTTCTGTGACCTATTGAATAATTATTGCCTTAAAATCAATACAATTTTTTGCATCAATAAATGTTTTAATACCTACAAGTTGCCTGGTACTATACTAGGTTTTATGGGCTATACCAAAGAAATAGAAACCATTAACTCTATTTAAGATATTTTAAAAAGCTGTAAGATAAGACATAAGACAATTGGAGAATGATTCTAAGTCAGCATCTAAGCAAATAAGAATGTATAATTCAAAGCTGTTAGAGAAATGAGAAGAAAAAGGTCATTTGGTGACGATGTACTCAGAGAACTCATGGAAGACTAGGCAAGAACCATGGCTCTTTTGTACTGTAATATCTGGCTCAGGGCCTGGCACATAATAGGTGCTCTAGTAAATGCTTAAATGAACAAACAAATGAATGGAGTAAAGGGAGTTGTGAGCTTGGTAGCAAGATTAGTGGAGAGGGTCCAAAGGAATTGGATACATGAGAGAGTTTTATAAAAAAAGCAGCAGCTCTCGAGCTGGCAGGGGTTGGGAAGGGGCTATTTTGAAGAATAAAAATAAATATTCGATAGTTAATTGAGGGCTTTGAACATTACACTGAGGAGTTTATTTTGATTCCCTTGTCAATAGTAAATCGCTGTAGGAAGTCATTGTGACCTGGTGACACTGGGATTTTGGGAGAACTAGTCACTGAGCTTGGTAGTTGGAGGCCCAGAGACCAGCTAGCACTGTTGTAATTTAGATGTAAGAGGAAGAATCCAGGGAAAAGATAAGAATTAAATTAAAAGACACTGTAGAGAAGTCATTAGCAGGCTATGGAGTTGCTAAGTCCCTGAGTTTAGAAACCAGGAGGATATCAGTACCACCTATAGACATTGTAAAGTTGAAGAGTCTATTCTGGGAGGAAGAGGAGATATAGGCAGGTTGGGATTGAAATATTAGTTGACGGTAAAGAGGTGCTGTAGGAATTCAAGGTAGAGAGTTGGATTTTTGAAGAATAAGTGGTATAAAGGTTTTAAAGGAAATAGTTTCTCTAAAAGCTGACCTGATGTACCTTTGGTTCTACCATTTCCTAGATCAAAAATGTCTTGGCCTCTTTCCTCTTGTTCCATTAAAGTCCAGCACATTCTTCTGTCCCCAGCTGAAATCCTACCCTCTGTGTGTAGCCTTCCCTGGCCACCTTAGCTGGATATGAGTTCTCTCATTGTTCCAAACTTCTCAGGCATTATTGTCACTACCAGCATTATTTTATTAAGCCTTTGGTGCGCATAGGAATTAAGCTGTTGGTATTGTTGAATCTGGGTAAAATACATGGGAGTTGCTTATATTCTTTTGTCTACTTTACTTCTGTTGCATATTTGAAAGTTTCCATTAAGAAAAACCAAACACTTAAAGAGTTGCCAAGTTGGGATTCAAGCCCTGCTATGGGACTTGGAGACTGTAATCATAACCATTGCTATCACCTTGCTGGAATTTCATGGCACAGAAAAAATCAAAATTGATTACAAAAGTAAAATCAAACACAAACATACCTTTAAAACATAATAAGTTTCAAAAACCAAACACTTAGAAAACTCGAGCTATATTGCAATTCTACCTTCAGGAGATTTTTCTATATGGGCTGGTTAGAGGTATCTGAAAATTGGAGCCCAGTGATGTCTCCGCTGTTCCCTGACAAATTGTTCTGAAGTTTTAGTTGCTTTAAGGACTTTTGAACTGTCTTAAAAATCAGGGAGCTCATTCTTGAAAATGTTACACATCTGGCATGCACAAATGGCTTGTAACGTTCTGAATGCTGTGTACTAGGAGAAGTTTCCATTGTGACTTGGGACTCAGGAGAACACTGCTGCTTAATTGTTGTAAAAAGCTGTGTTGGTTACTACTGTGAAAGAGGGAATATGTGTGTGTGTGTGTGTATGTGTGTGTGTGTGTGTGTGTGTGTATTATGAATGCTAAAGCAGAATGACCAGAATGACCAGTCACAATGATGTGCACTGACCACCAGGGGGCAGGCGTTTAATGCAGGAGCTGCCCCCTGGTGGTCAGTGTGCTCCCACAGTGGGAGTGCCACTCAGCCAGAAGCCGGGTTCACTGAGCCAAGCTCATGGCTGGCGAGCTCAGCAGCAGTGTTGGGAGCCAAGTGGTAAGGAGCCAGCAGGTGGGCAGTAAGGAGCAAGCAGGTGGGTGGTATGGAGCGGTGAGCCAGGCGGTATGGAGTGAGCAGGCGGGCAGTTAAGAATGAGGGGTCCCAGATTGTGAGAGGGCGCAGGCCAGGCTGAGGGACACTGCCTCCCCTGCCCCCTGTGCACGAATTTCGTGCACCGGGCCTCTAGTTTATAAAAAGAAAAGTTGTAAAAATGAGTTGTAAGTGTAGTCTTAATCATTTGTGGTTGGTTGCCTATATTTTGAATCAGCACCTCTATAAGTTATAATTTATTATCATTTTATAGAGGAGGAAACCAAGTGTCTGAGGGGTTAAATACCTTAACTTATATAGCTACTAAGTGTCAGAACCAGTATTGTCTAGCTCCAAAACCCATCTTTCTGTCTTACAGGCAGTTGGACATTAGGTTTGGGCTCAGGTGTAGTCCTGGCTGGAAGAGTAGCTTTAGAAGGCATCAGCCTAGAAGGCTAAGTTAAAACCATGGGAGTGGTTGAGATTGCCCAGGGAGATTGTGTAGGGTGAGGACTGATGAAAGCTTGGGACAGGGTTCTTGAGGACAGGGTTCTTGTACTTTTTTGCAGAGTACACTTTTTATAGTGAACATTGGTTATCTGTAATGTTAAATGCCATTATTTCTTGTGAACTCTGGCTTTGATGTTGCTTTGATGATCTGATTCTGTATATTGGAGGTGGCTCCCATTTCATGACCTGGTGGCATTGTGTTGTCATTCCAGATTACCTAAAACCAGATCTATGGATGATCTTCTTTCTGCCTGTGACACAAGCAGCCCTCTGACGCGCACATCCAGTGACCCTAACCTGAATAACCATTGTCAGGAGACCAGAGCAGGCCTGGAGCCCTGGCATAGCAATCCCGAGGGATCAGAGACAGCTTTCGTGGATTCTGGGGTAGGCGGTCCTCAGCAGACTGTAGGAGAAATGGGTCTTCCCTCACCTCTGCCCAGCAGCCAGAAAGACTACTTGAGCAATAAACCTTTCAAGAGTCACAAAAGCTGTTCTCCAAGTTACAAACTGCTCAGTGCCACAGCGCCCCAGGAAATGAAGAGCAACTCCTCTGATCCTGAGATTAAAGTCCTGGAAGAGACCAAGGCATCAGCTCCAGACTCTCCTGCCCAGGAGGTGCTGTGTAGGACTTTAGATGGCACAGAGGAGCCACCTGAACATTTCCCCGAAAAAGAAGCTTTTAGTGCACTCTCTAAAGTAATTTCCAACAAGTGTGATAGAATTTGTGATTTTCCTGAGTCTTCCCAGGACTCCCTTACAGGTGCCCTCCAACAGGGCCAGCTAGGCTCTGTGCTAGGTGTACCCTCCAGATCTGCTCCAGATCACAGTCTGGGCACCCTTTGCAACCCACCGAGTGCTACCTGCCAAACTCCTCCGGATCCAAGCACTGACTTTCTCAACCAAGATCCCCCAGAGTCTGTGGCAATTATCTCCCACCAGGAACATCCCAGTTCTGTGCCAGATCTGATTGATGGGGAGGAAGACACTGACAAAAAAGGGAATAATAGGAATGGGCAGTTATTGGAAAATCCTCGCTTTGGGAAAGTGCCATTGGATTTGGCCCGAAAGCCAATTTCTCAGAGCCAGATCAGTGAGTTCTCCTTTTTAGGGTCCAACTGGGACAGTTTCCAAGGGATGGTGACTTCATTCCCAAGTGGGGAGACCACTCCTCGGCGGCTGCTTTCCTATGGTTGTTGTAGCAAGAGGTCGAGCAGTAAGCAGATGCGGCCAATAGGGCCCTGCTTTGGGGGCCAATGGGTTCAGAGAGAAGGGGTGAAGTCACCTCTCTGTTCTAGTCATTCCAATGGACACTGTACTGGTCCAGGAGGAAAAAACCGGATATGGTTGTCCGGTCACCCAAAGCAGGTCTCCAGCACAAAGCCTCTTTCACTGAGCTGCCCTTCTCCAGTGCCTCCTCTCTATCTGGATGATGATGGACTCCCCTTTCCCACGGATGTGATCCAGCACAGACTACGGCAAATTGAAGCAGGGTACAAGCAAGAGGTGGAGCAGCTACGGCGACAGGTGCGGGAACTGCAAATGAGACTGGATATCCGTCACTGCTGTGCCCCTCCAGCAGAACCTCCCATGGATTATGAGGATGATTTTGTAAGTATTCACCTGCTGCCACCCATCCATTCATTTATTCTGTCCATTAGCCTTCCATTCAACATTCATTCATGGGTACTTGCTGTGTGCCACTGTGTAAGGTGGTTGGGCTATAAGATGAAAGACATAGAACCTTCTCTCAAGGAGCTCACAGTCTATTGGAAGAGACAAACAATTAGAATGATTATTTCTTAATACTATTTGAGGGAAGCATCAGGTGTTGGGACCTGGGATAGAGTGAAAGGTCAGGGAAGGCATGCCTGAGAAGATAATGCTTAGCTGAGTACTGGAAAATGTGTCATATGTAGCTTGGTAGACAGTGAAAAGGAAATAACCATTTGTAGAAGCATGGAGGCAATAGGTATTCCAATAGTATGGTTTGAACAAATGGGTTGTGTATGTGTGTGTACATGTATACTTGTGCTAGAATGGCAAGGGAGGCAGTTGGGTAGTGTGGTGGAAGGTGATATTGGGGAAATAGACAGGGATCGGAAAGGTCAGTTTGAGTTCCCTTATTGTTTGGATTTTACCTTCAAGGTAATAATATTTTTGACCAGTGAGTAATGTGATTAGATTTGTATTTTAAGAATACTACTGTAGGGGAAGGTGGTGGTAAGGGGGAGAGATCAAACAAAGGACTTGTAGGCATGCATATAAGCCTAACCAGTGGACACAGACAACAGGGGTGAGGGCATGAGTGGGTATGTGTGGGGGGGCCAATGGGGCAATAAGGACACACATGTAATAGCTTAATCAATAAAGAAAAAAATAAATTATTACAGAAAAAGACAAAAAAAAAAGAATACTACTCTAGCAATAGTGTATCAAATGGAGGAGGCAATTGAAACTCAGTTTGGAAGGCTGGTTAGGATGTTTCAGAATAATCCAGGTGAAAAATGAGGACCATTTAGGTTTTGCTGTGTTAGGGGAGGCCTCAGATTCTGGCACAACAGTCCCTGGGGAGCTTCTAGGAGCCGGCTTCTTGCCCATAATATCTTGTCATCTACACAGGCACTTTACTTCCTCCTTTTAAGACATTCCCTCTTCATTGCTACCTACTTGTTGGGATGGGATGGGCAGGGCCAACAACTTCTTACCATTCAGGGTGATGATTTAGAACAGGAGTCAGCAAACTTTTTGGTCAAGGGACAGATAGCAAATGCTTTAGGCTTTGTGGGACACATAGTCTCCTTTGCAGCTACTTGGCAGAAGCAGCTGAAGACACACATGTAATGCACTTAGAACAGCATGTGATGCATAATAATAAATACTAGAGATGATGAAGATGATGTTGATGTCTTCGCTTTTTCTTCAGACATGTTTGAAGGAGTCGGATGGAAGTGATACAGAAGATTTCGGCTCTGATCACAGTGAAGACTGCCTTTCAGAAGCAAGCTGGGAACCTGTTGATAAGAAAGAGACTGAGGTATGTCCTTGCAAATATGGGTCCTTATGCAAGCCAATGTATTTTCACATTTCTCAGAGATGAGTGATGTGCTGTAGACTGAGTGTCTTCTTTTTAGGTGAATAGTGGCCAACTATAAAGACAGGCCTCGTCCTTTCCTCCTGGGACACTCTCCTTGTTGCAATATTGTTGTTCTGCTTTGTTGACAAGGACCTGGAATTTTTTCTTGTCCCTTCTGTTAGGTGACTCGCTGGGTTCCAGACCATATGGCATCACATTGCTATAACTGTGACTGTGAATTCTGGTTGGCCAAACGAAGACACCATTGCAGGTAAGGTGTTTTATATGATTTGATATGGCTCGAAAAAGTGAGGTACACATATATGAATGAAATTGAATTAATCTGAAAAATGGAGACATCTTTATAGGAACTATTTTTGCTTGTTTCCAATGTTTCTCTTTATTTACTCATGTAATGCCTTTTAGAGTATCATTCATTCTCAGTGTATTGGCATTTATTTTATTTAAAAAATGTTTCAATTACAGTTTGCATTCAGTATTATTTTGTATTAGTTTCAGATGTTCAGCATAGTGGCATTTCTGATGTACTCTTTCCTCCTTGTGCTTTGGCAGAAATTGTGGGAATGTATTTTGTGCCGGTTGCTGCCACCTGAAGTTGCCCATTCCTGATCAGCAACTCTATGACCCAGTTCTCGTCTGTAACTCATGTTACGAACATATCCAAGTATCTCGTGCCAGGGAACTTATGAGCCAACATCTGAAGAAACCCATTGCTACAGCTTCCAGTTGAATGCCAGAGATGACCTATCCAATTATAGCAGGTTGGAAGGGAGAATCTGCTTCTGGTATAGTTTTGAAGGTTCCTTGGTGTGGCTCATGAAATCACAGAGTTCAAAGATACCATCTTGAGAAATCCTTGGTATCATGAGACTGGAGCAGAGGAATTCCAATTGGACAGGAGGTTCTCTACTACGGGTGAGACCCTCACCGTGGGGTAATGGCCCTGAGCCAGACCCAGAGTCTGGAATCTTAACGTTGAGTTGGTGACTCCAGCTTCTTTCTCCTGGGAGTCACAAGATAATGATTTCATTGATACTGCCTGGTAATGTGTGCCCCAAACAGCAATAGAAAGGCATATGTATAACCAAACTCCAAGTGATAACCAGATCCATCTCTCCTCCACCTTGAAATAAAGCAGATTATAGTATATAAAATAGGAATTCCTATCCTATTTGAAATGAACTATATCCTGTACCTCTGTGCTCTGTGTCTGTGCATGAAGGCTCAGTCTTTAGAGGCACTTCCTCTAGTTGCATTAGTTCTGTCTTTCTGTGGAGTTTGGTTTTAAGACTGGTTCAGCAAGTGGAGGTTTTGCTGTATTTTTCACTTGGCTCATCGGCCAGCATCAGTGAATATTCAGTTTAGGGGGACAGTTCTAGGGAGCGAGACATTTTTGGGAGCAGAAAAAACTGCTGATGTTCAGTCCTGGCAAAAGTCAGTTATTTTGAGCTATAAAGGCAGTCATCTGTGTCATTCAGTGATGGCTCTTGAGGTATGCACTGTGAAGAATGAGAAGGGAAACGCATAAATTATCCTTGTGAAATATTTGCTGATTGTGCCCTGCCCTTTGCGCCTGACTTTTCCTAGTTGTCCTGGTGCTAACACAGGAGCTACACCTTGATCCTCTCCTGGCATGAAAATAAAACCATGGTGTTTTTTTTTTGTTGTTGTTGCTCCATTGCCCACTTTCCTCATGTTGTCTTTCCCTTGGCTGCTGCCTCCTCTGGGTCACACTGCTTCTTATCCTGAACACTTGACACCTTGAGGGTAGAATTTAGTGTTTGGTTTTTACCTCCTAGAATATGCTGTTTGGTATGTGAGGGTTTCAGTACAAATGCTGCTGTTTATTTCTGTGCACTTAACAATGGAACCCAAACAGAAGAGAATAAAGCCTTGATACCAAAATTGGGAGAGAAAATGTGTCCATTTGGACCAAACCTTGTTTTATTTTTTCATTTTTTTTTCATATTAATATGTACCAGTGGCACTTAACCAAAAGATACAGTGATATAGCCATGTACTGCGGGTGAGACAGATACAGTTTTCTTAACCTATAACAAAATCACTAGAATTTCCTTTATACATTTTTCTTAATTTGTTGGTGTATAAAAGGTAAATTACACTTAGGCTTATCCTGTTTTAAAACTACTATGGTAGCTGTCTGCTACTTTCATGTTGCTTCCTAGAAAAAAAAAATTTTATTTGAAAAAAAAAACTGAACAAGAATCATATTTGTCCTGACCTTTTCTTCAATCCTACAGAGAAGCATCTGTGCTTTTATACTTGCCATGGATGTAACCTAAAAAGTTTTGGCGTATTTAGGTCAACCTAGCAGAACTCTTTTTGGTTTAAATGAAGTTGAATAATGGAGATTTTGTGTCTGGGACATCCCTGAGATCATTGAAAAAGTAACAAACTATGCCTTGTCTCTGACACATAAAATTCTTCTAAGCATTTTTGCAATCATTAAAACTTACTGCCAGTTGTGAATGGCTTTTTAATTAACTTGATTTTCATTGCACATGGGGAGTAAAATTAGTAACCTTTGCGGGGACTGTATCTGTCTCTCTTGTATGGCTATTTTGAGGGACTATCCCGTCAGTGAACATACTGCATGGCCTTGGAGAGAGACTCTGGGCTCTCAGCTCAGATGTGTGCATCACATCCTCCTTTCAGAGCTCTTGTGGGTGTAAGTGACATGACGTGGCCAAAAATCCAAACTGTGCAGTTGCGTTGTGACAAACATGCAATGTGCTGTAAAAACTCAATACAATTTAAATAAAATCTCTATATTAGTGCTGCTTTGTTGGATCTTTTTATTCATTTTAACTTCTAAGAAAACCTAATGCATACTCATTTTTTCTTTGATCATGAGAAAGGACTAAAACGTTACACCCCGTCCAACATTTTCCACTTTTTTATGGACTTTTCTTTTTATCAGTTACATTCTTACTTTTCCACCCAGGGAGTTACCTGATGGATACCGTAGAATTCTATCCCATCTCATGCGGTTTCCTTCTCCAAGGTCTAGGATTTCACCCGCTGGTTGATCAGGCGCGCAGGATTGTTGTGCCGATGTGCCCCGCCGCCTCGGTTCCCCTCCCACCCTGAGGAGACTGTCCTGAGCACAGTCTTGGCTTCCAAGTGTGTGTGGAAAAGTACGTAAGATGCTATCTAAACGGCGACTTTGTTTCCTCAGGATACCAGCCCACCGTCGCCATTTTTAGTCGTGGAGAGCTGAGCCATTCCATTGCCAGAGTCCTGAGATGACAGAATTGGGCTCTTTGTTCTCGGGAATGGTGGCCTTCCTGTGGCCAAGCGCACACTGGCCCCATCCCACCTCCCCGCATGCACGCCGGCCCGGCGGTGAGGACGCGAACCCTGGTGTTCCACGCGGGTCACTGGGCTCGTTTCCTCACGGGCTTCACCCTACCTGGTGGGCAGCCACCCCAGCTCGAGGGAATGTGACTTTCTCCCGTCGTGTCCCACGCGTGGGCACGTGGCTGGG
>NW_006285483.1:2110670-2116077 GCF_000327345.1 Myotis davidii
ATGGGCTCAGGGAGCAGCCGCCCCTCCGAGACCTGGCGGCACGTCCTCATCTTGGACGGATCCCGCGGGCTTCCCCACAAATAGGTCCCATCGCCATGGTTCTCCCGACAGCACCCTCTTTCTACCAGCACCTCCTCTGGGAAGAGCCCACAGGCATTTAGCCCCGTCCGGGTCCACCGGCAGCCACAGGCACCTCCGCTTCAGGCGCTCCTCTCCCTGCGCCCCTGATCGCCGTCCTTCCGGAGCCATTGACCTCCGTGCGGCCCGTGAGCAGCGGGAATGGGTAGCGCCGGGCCTGGGAGAAACGCGTGGTCGCCTTTGCCCCAGTGGGAAGCAGGACGGGGACACTGGACGGGGTGAGCGTGTGTGACGAAGATGAAGGTAGGGAGGAACAGGGTCACAGCCGATTAGCCCACTTGTCCCAGCCAAGGGGAAGGGAACAAGGTCCCCAGAGTGGAAGTTTGTCGTTGAAGAGACAACGCCATCTTCCAGCCACTGACACAGCTAAGAGATGTTGGGAGACATGTTCCGACAATAATCATATGTTAGGCCCCAACTAGTGTGTAGAACGATAAGGCATTGTTTATACATCTTAAGAGCAAAAAGATATTTCCTTATCCAACCTGGTATTATTCCTATGTAGGAGGAGTTGGCTGAACAGTCTTTGGTTGTAGCTGCCCAGAGCGGATGCTTATTTTAAGGGGCTATGGTAGGACACACAGAAGGCGAAAGTGATTTTCTGTACGGTTGTCAAGTTTTAATGACAAAGGATGTTAGAAAGCTCACATTATGACCTTTAAATTGTTCACGATTGGATATAATCTTTCATTATTTGAAAAAAAATTGTGTTTATAAATCTGTATTTACTAAAAGTTCAGAAATCCTCTCTGATACAAAATTATTTTATAAACTTGATTTCTGATGCTCTTCCTCTTGTTCCAGGAAGATGGGATTTTGACTGCTCGCTATGATTGTGTGCTGACCACAGCATGTTAACATAAACATTTTTCTGGGTTACTTTTCAGTTTTGGAAAACTTAAAAAATATACAAATAAAAGAACACTGTGTTCAACTTAATGTAAGCCAGGAGTTATGAATGAGGCGGCACTTTGTTCGTTTGGAATTTAGAAGATAAGGGATTAGGTTGTGTCTGTGGAGTTGAGAAGATAAGGAATTAGGTTAGAGTTCTAGCAACAAGTTGGAGAAATAGCAGTGGAATAGGAATGTTCCAAAGGAATTCTGAAGGAATATTAAGCTACTTCCATATGATGGCCCTTGATTTTGATGGGGAATCCAATGGGGAAAGGCAGTGGAGACAGTACCATGGCAGACATTTGGCAGAATCTCTGCCATCTATACTTGTTTTTCAGGTTGTGTATGTGAGAGAGAGAGGAAAAAAAATATGTTCTTGAGAGCAATAGGATAACCACTTTATTTTTTTAATTGATTTCAGAGAGGAAGGGAGAGGGAGAGAGAGATAGAAACATCAGTGATGAGAGAGAATCATTGATTGGCTGCCTCCTGCATGCCCGCCACCTGGGCATGTGCCCTGGACTTCAATCGAACCAAGGACCCTTCAGTCCACAGACCAACGTTCTATCCACTGAGTCAAATTGGCTAGGCAGGATAACCACTTTAAACAAGCATACATACATACATATGTACATAAACCTAAGAACCAATTCTTGCTTACTTTTTTCTCTTCTCTGATTTTCTTTTCCCCTCCCGTATCCTAAACCCAATTGTATTCTAAGGACAGAATCCATTTTAATTAAAGAAACACAGGGGTTATCTAGGATCTGATTTTCTTCACTTCTATTTCAGTTGGCTAGCATTTTAAAGATTATTTGTTGAAAGACTTATAATTCATACTTTTTCAGGATAGATAATACATCAATCCATATATACCTAGGTTATTGTAGTTTTCATGAATTTCCTGTTTTTTGTTTTGTTTTTTACCATTTTACCTGTTCATATGTGCAGGTGGTATATCACATGTGGATTGCCTACACCATAGGCTTGGTTCACTAGGGAATTGTGTTACTAGTTTGGGTGGAATGTAATTCTAACTTCAAGAATACTGGCCCAATTTTGTTTTGCTTTAATTTCATGTTATAAGTCCTTGGCTCTTCTATTTTTCCTAGCCTAACCTGTATTCTGCCTGAATTGTCTTGGTTAAATGCCTGATTACACTGTTACTTCTTAGTTTCCATTTTGTTTTTTGTGTTCTGCAATTTAGGGTTTGAAAGCTTTACTTTCACAGTACAATCCCCTGTTTTAGGATCTAGTTCTCTTATCTAGATCCTTGAGCCAGCTTCCTTTATACTTTTTGAGAATGTACTTGATAAGAAATGTGAGGATCACATGTTTTTCCTTTTTTCATTTGTCCACTTTTATTATTTTGTTTTTAGTGGCACTTTTTAAAATATTTGTTAAAACTTTCTAAACTAAGTCACATAAAGTTGAGTGGTAGATAATCTGTCTTTGCCTGGGGCTACCAAGCTCTCAAGAGGCAGGTTTTGGACAAGAGACAAATTTTTCCTGGGGATTTATTAGTTTAGATTCATTTATACGGAAGGAATAGAATTTCTAAGAACAGAAATTCATCCTGCCTTACATTTCTATAATTCTGGATTTCAACTTTGCCAAATATATCAAATTAAGGTATTCTGAAGACATATAGGTATGATCTGTAAAGTTGGAGTACAACCCTCTGAGATATCCCTTAACAGAAGAATAAATAAGAGCTCAACATGTTTTAGATTTTTATTTCAAAAAACAAATTTGAAGGAATGTCCTTTGAATCCTAACAGTGTCCTTATGTTAGCATCTAAAATAAGTAGATATTTGGCCATCACTCAGACTTTACCTTGCTAGGAGTAGAATTTATATTTTAATTCATACCTAAACCAGAAATTGAGAAATCAAGATAGAGAATTCTTTAATTAGCTGCTTGTATTATTGATTTTTTTTTAAAGAGAGAAAAACATCTATGTGAAAGCGATGCATCAACTGGTTGCCTCTCATATGCACCCCAATCGGGGGTGGGGAGCAACCCTGAAACCCAGGTACATGCCCTTGACAGAGAATCGAGCCAGAGACTTTTTGGTGCAAGGAGGGATGCTCTAACTACTGAGAAATACTGGCCAGGGCTGGATTTTTCAAAAATAAAATCAATTGAATGGTATTTGTGAACCACTTAATACATAAAGCCCTCCATAGGAATAAATTAGGCTAGCTTTGTTTATGTTCAAGAACCTCAGTCTATAAAATAAGTTCAGCTTGTGACATATATATTTTTTCTCATTACATAGTATTGCCCTTTTTCTAACTCATATCCGCTTTTTAATTCCTTTCTACCTTGCAAGATAAGAGAAAGCAAATAATCAGAATTTCTGGGTCTGCATATGTGGATTTTTAACAAACAAACTCTAGGTGACTCAAATGTAAACCAGTTTTTGAGAGCCACTGATATCTAGGAAGGGACACTACTAGAGATACTTTGAAGAAAAAAAGACCTGGAAATTATTGATTGATTTAAGGAATGAAAAAGAGAACTGAAAGTTTTCAAGCCTGACTTTTCTGCAAAGATGATCATTTTTAAAGTATGTGTTTTGAAATTGATTTGAGAGAGAGAGAAACATCGATGTGAGAAACATCAATTGGCTGCCTCCTGCGCACAACCTGACTGAGATTGAGCCCAAATCCTGGGTACGTGCCGGGACCAGGAATTGAACCAGTGACCTTTCGGTGCACAGGGTGATGCTCAACCAACTTAGCCACACCGGCCAGGGTGAAGATTATAATTAAAAAAAAAATTGAAAGGAGGCAAAGAAGATTAAATTTATTTTGGTTTGTATTATACTTCTTTTTTGTTCCACACTTACTTCTTTTATGTATATGGTTGAGCGCTTATTTTCGTGCCTAAGGTTCCTAAATGATTTTAAAGACAGAATGGGATTTCTAAAACTTCTAGGAAGTAACTTACAGATTGGAAAAATCTGGGTCAATCAATTGAGGTCAAAGGTAAGATGACTGAATAATTTATAAAAGGCTTTTTAACATTGAATATTGATTTACACTTGATTTAATTTTAAAAGTTTGGTCATTTTGTCTCTTATGACATACTGAAAACCAAACAAAAGTTTATTTGATTATTTTTCAGCATTTTATGTGTAACCTCATATTCTGGATTCTGAGCTTGTTTTTACAATACTTAATTTCTGTTGTGTTAAAGATGACTGAAAACTCAACATTTCACAGGTGAAGAGTAGTATGTATTTTTTGACTTTTGGTTTACTATGTCCAGGGTGTAATTTAAAATTAGTAAATGTGCTTTTCCTCTTTTATGCAGGACCAGTGGCTGTAGGACAGTTCCATCGGTCATTCCGGCGTGATAGTCTGTCTCCTTACTCCTACGTATCAACTTCATCCCACAACCACAGTACCTTTCCTCTGAAAGGTTTAGATCGGACCCCGATTCCTCCTAGAACATGGCAGAACTCCCTTGGAATGCACCCAGGACAAGTAGAAACGTCTCCCACTTTTTCAGATAAAGGGGTTCCATTTCCTGTCCTGCAGAGGTTTCCAACTGAAGTTACCTATACTCTGCAGCCCAGCGCCACATCCGTACATGTTCAGCAAGGCCCTCAAACAATGGTCAACTCCTCCCAAAAATATAGTAACTACACACCCTCAGCACAGTACTCCCAAGCCTACTATCCAACAGGTATGAGAAATTCAAATTCAATGGCTTCTCTTAAGGCACTACTTTGTAAGAAGCATTTATATGTTTAAATGCATTTCTGCATGCTTAAACAAAAGTACTAGGAATATGCTCCTAAGAAATGTCAAAGATTTCTCATCAAGACATATTTTTAAACAATATATAAAATTTCATGTGTTCTTAAGGATTGTAAAAATTCCATTCTTGCATAAAGGTGTATATTTTTAGTGAAATGTTTGTATCCTCAAACTGTTGTAGTAATGAAATTAAGATTAAGTACACTGAACCTTACTATAACTCTGTCCTTGGTGCAGAATTATTTTCTCTTTTCAAAAATATATACATACTATATGTTTTACATATTTTTAATTTTACAGGTGAGATTACCTCATAATGAAGTCATTTTAGTATCTTAGTAATGAAGTTTATCTAATAAAAGAGCATACTTTCCATCTCTTAAAACTAAATTATATTCTCTTAGTAAAAATGTGATGGTGTGGTTTGACAGTACAGTCCCAGCCAACTAAGAACTGGGGAATAGCAGAGAGGAGGACCTGACAATGACAGCTGACTTAGAACTCAACCAAAGGTATCGAAGACATACTGGTAGATCTCAAGCCGCTAATTGGGAATCCTTATAATAGTGACCATCAGTTTAGCTTGGGGCGGGGGGGGGGGGGG